>NC_070638.1:2686942-2836942 GCF_947347685.1 Pleuronectes platessa
GGTGGAACTCAATAGAGGAAGATAAAAAGTGAGAGGGTTAATATGAGCAGAAGAAAAGAAGGAGCCATTGAGGAGAATGAAAGAATTGAGTCATTCATCCTCCAAATTCCTGATAAAAGGCCATTCATCTCCAACCACCAGACTATCAAGGCTTTTCATTGGCTTCTATTGTCAGACTGGAGCAGTCAGAGCTGCACCAGGATCAGCTTTGTCAGGTTAAAGGCTGAAGAACAGAGTTACACACGTTACACAACTCCTGCTGGGTTTTGTCAAATCTCTCCAGGCTATTGAGAGAATCAAAGAGGTTCTGGTTTCCCTCAAAATGGTACCTGGACCTTTACACTGCTGGTTTTCTGGAGGGTAAAGTCAGGATGTCTGTCCACCACTTTAATCCAGGTTGTAAGTTCTCATCAGCTTTTTGTTTGTTTTCTATGAAATATTGACATTAATGGCTCCAACAACACACGCTATAAACACAAAAAGAATCTCTATAGTCAAAACTACACACATGCCAAGTGAAAAAGGACACAATTTTTACCTAGTAAGCTAAATATCTCAAAATATACTTATTAAATTCTCCTCCAGATGAAGCGGAGCTGTGCATGGTTTCCAGAGGATAAATCTAAATCACGTTGCTGATCCCCTGGCTTCTCCTCAGCTATGGATATTTGTAAATCAGATTGAAATGAGTCAACAATTGTTTTCATTACAAACTTCTTTTCTTGTATTCATGCCCCTCTAAGGATGAGCTGTAAACACCGTGAAGGTTTCATCTGCACCATCACCCAGAGCGTTATTACCTTGTTGAGATGATTGATGTCCACAACAGGCTCCTCCATTATCCAGCTCCAGAAGCACATCAGCATGTTTTATATCATGAATTACAGCTCTATGATGAATCGCTGCAGCCCACCTGAAGTGAATAACATGTTAACGTTCACAGCACCTGGACGATTCTTCAGATTTCAATAACCACCGTGTCTGAGCATGTGTGGAGTGACAGGAGATCCAAGCTTCACGCCCGGCTCATTAAACCCCGTGAAGAAGATGCTGTGTTGGTGGAATTCCAAGAGTCTGATAAGCTTTGTTCACTCGGTGGGTAAATGAATAGAGAGCAAAGTTGATCCTCAGAGAACCAGAGCAGGCAGAGTGATATGAGCAGCAGGAGCAGAGAGAGATGGAAACGAGCGGCAGACGTTCATTTATTCATCGATTTCCTCAGAGAGCAGCTGGGATCGCTCACTGGGATCCTGCACCCCCGACGCTGCCCAGGAGGAAATGTGACACACACACCTTCTCCTCATCTGCAGACCACGAGATCAGGAGAAAATATGAATATTGCAGATGTGCGGTGAATGTTAATCTACTTCATGTGCTGACAAATCAAAGAAATGTAGTTATTGACCATTGTCTATCACATTGAAATCATCTATATTCTATTAATCCTTTGACCTCAGCTCTTCTGGAGACAGCAAAGACCAAGCCAGTGAGCTCTTACATTCTCTAATCCTCTAGTATCACTGTGACCTCTGACCCCGTCACTTCTCAGTACTGACAGAGTGTCAGGTTTGTCATGTTGGAAGTAAATGGAATCATTCTACTACACCTAAAGATGATCATAAATCAGTAAATCTGCATCTTCAAAAGTATCATTCATGCTGTATCATGCAGCGTTCTGCTGCCTCCGCTCTGCTTTAGTTTCCCAGGTGGAGAGAATCACTCCCGTCTCTTCTGCCTCCCAGCTGATTCTGGGTTTAGATGTCAGGATGAAGCAGCGGAGCCTGGTCCCTGCAGAACGCTCCACAACAAAACATGCTCTTCATTTAGTCAGAGCCTCTCATCAGCATCCAGCACAGGACTCCCTGCTGAGTTCTCATGCTGGACCAGGAAACAAATTCACATTTATCCTTCTGGCTTAAACTCTCAAAACAAATAGCAGCCAAAGAGAATAAGGGCTGTCTCGTCTCGGGGAAATTGTTTTGATCCTCCGTCTCCTCTGTCTTCGTCTAATCTAGTCACCAGCGAGTTACCTGTCAGTGGAAAACTTTCCTGTTTGTTGTGTTTTGTGTTCTGAGCTCAAACATAGTTCCTCCTCCACTGGCAGAGGAGCGATTTGGCTCTGCTTCCTCTCTGCTTCCTCTCTTTCACACAAACATGTCAGCATCATCACGTCTCTCTGAGTCACACCTCCTCCTCACCTTCTCTCCTGTTGAGTTTGGCGAAGCCCGGTGCGTGGCTACTGGACAGCTGGGAGGAGCTCCGGAAGGAGGACGGCGGCAGATTGGACACCAGGGCGCTGTCACACACGTCTGTCAACCAATAAGAAAGCAGAACGAAAATTATTAGAAATGTGCTATTTAAATACATTTAACCCATCAAAATCATTTGATTCCTCAGTGAAATGTCAAAAATAAATAGACAATCACAACTCTCCAGAATCCCTTATGACATTTCCATTGTTTTATCTTTTAGTCAAATCACAATCTCACAATTTATCTGCAATGTTTCCAGGACTTTATCGTTAAATAAGCCTCCAGAGCTTCTCTGCAGGTGTAAACTCTTCTGCAGCCAAATAAGAAACTTGGCTTGCAGAGATTTCATTCTTGCAGAGATTTCATTCACACATACACACACACAGACACACACAAACACACACACACACAAACACACACACACACAAGCACACACACTTTAGTATCCACAGATAACCGCACAGGAACACCCATTCAGAGTGAAAGAAACTAATTTAAGTGCCACAGAAGTGCAGAAGTGCCACAAAACTAATTCTAAGCGCTGCAGCACCTGGAGGGTCACAGGAGCAGAACCACAGGAGGAGACTCAGGAGTTATCAGGCAGGAGCATCCTATTCTTTCAGCTTCAGTAAACCGGGTGGTGCATTTTGTGTAAGTCACATTAGTGAAAAACAAGTGGGTTTATACGGTGAGACAATCATGAGTCATGAAAGCAAACGGATGGAAGCCTCCAGCCTCTTCTGCAGGGTGGAGCGCTTCAGAGATCAACAGTGAAAACCACACTGAGGATATCAGACACTGCAGGAGATGGATTATTCTCCTGTTGAATTGTTAAAAAAAACACTCGGACTGGAGATCAGTGATGCTTCCAGATGAAAGCCTCTTATCTCCAAATCATCAGAACTCTGCAGGACCAAAGTTTCAGAGTCTTTCAAGTCAGGTTCTCACAGATTCATGAGACCAAAGGCTGCGATTTATTGAAAACCCCTTAAGTGATATTAAAGCTGCAGTCGGTGCTGTTTTAAAAAATAGAGTCAAGAGAGAAAGAGAATGTGAGAAATTGTACAAATTCTGTCCGAGTTCCAAACCCCCTCATCTCGTACATGATGAAGGAGACAACATGGAGTCGGCCTCGACATTTTCAGCAACTGTTTTTATAGAATCAAATAACATGATAAGGAATGTACCTACGTAAAATTACCCAACATTTTTTTTAAGGAAAAGTGAATGTGTATTTTGACTTTGTAGTCGATCCGATCTATTGAGATAGAGGAAGGCAGGTTTATGACCTATGCAGCAGTCGGCCAGCAGGGGGAGATTGAGATGTTCTGGCTTCACTTTTGGAAAGCTGTCACTTTGTCCACTTTATATACAGACTTAAACTAAATGTTTCCTGCTGCACCTGAAATGACATAAACCAGTTTCTGACAATTATTAAAACACAAGAGTCAGAGCGGAGCCTTGTCTCTGAGAAGAAGGTTTAATGTTCCCCCGGTGGAATCCGGTCTCTGAGCTGTAACGTATTAAATGACTGAACAGTGTAATAATGTCTAGTTTGATGAATGAACAGTGTGAGTGTCTCTGGATGGATGAATGGAAGCTGTGATCAGGTGGAGCTGTGGAGATGAACGGTGTTTGGACTGGTTCCTACCGGCTGGATACTGACGGATCGGAGGAAACCTTCACTTTAATGGTTTATGGATGATCGACTGCAATAAAAGCTTCATATATTACACATGCTGCCATAATGAACAGTGATGGAGCTGGTTTTAATCGGCTTCTCCCCCCCCCCGTTCTCCCAGAGACATGAAACACGAGTTATCACAACACTCTTTACTCTTTCTGCTGATATTTCACTTGTTTGTTGAGTTTTCATCCCACTGAGGAAAGAGAGTTGAATGTGTGTTCAGTGAGAAGCTCTGTGGTCGGCCCAGTGTAATTACATCTCACACAGAAACACACAGAGACTCACGAACATCAGCTCCGTAAATATTCATCATTTTCCTCGGGAGCTGCAAACTTTAAAGTCTGAAGCCTCTCTGTTAATGGATGTTGTTCTCTGCAGCAGAGACAAGAGCCAATTACTGTGATTCCCCCCCCCCCCCCCCCCCCCCCCCCGACCCACAGCTCTGACAACGAGGCTCCAGCTTCGATTACTCTGTCAACACTAATGTTCTTCATCTCAACAACACCTGGTCTTCATCTGCCTCTGGGATTTTCATTGGTAACTTTTCAAACTTGAGCATTTGAACCCGGGTCTTTAACCAGCTGATTAGACAGATTTCCACAACAGCAGGGTTATTTTATCTTCAGCCAAATTAACTGGCATGAAATTAAAAATTAAGCATTTTTTAGATTTTAATCATTATTAAGGCTTCACGAGCTGAAGTGGGATATCTTGGTATAATTACAGTGTTCAAAGGAGTGTGAAATTCTGTCCCCATTTAGGGACCAAGCAGCCGGTTTCCTGCCAAATATGGAGGCGACTAAATACAATATATAGACCAGAGGTGGCAGCCTGCCCTCAGAATGATGTTCTTATGTATTTGCACTAATGTCTCAGTATTGATTGGCTGAAGTTAACATGAAACAGACCATTTAAAGGTATAAATCCTCCTCTTGCACACTGCATTGATTCAAAATAAAAAATAAAAGCCATAACTGTTCAGCACTGAGTGAGAACCCCCCCCCCCCCCCCCCCCCCCCCAACAAGACGTAGAGGAGCTGCAGCTGTGGACAGTTCGAGGAAAGTGAACATTAGGAAAATGTAAATGTGGCGACTGTTGCTTAAGTGGTAGAGCTCATTAACTAGAAGGTCGGAGGTTCGATCCCCGCCTCCACCGTTCTGCATGCCAAGGTGTCCTTGGGCAAGACACTGAACCCCAAACTGCCCCCCCGACGGCCTCTCAGGCAGTGTGTGATCGAGAAGGAGCTGCACAGGGATGCAGTGTATAAATGAGAATACAAATGTACTGAAAAGCACAAGAAAAACACAATATGAATACAGAATATTTACCATTTAAACCTTTTTCCAGTCATGACCCAACTTATAATGATGAACCTGAATAGGAGCAGAAGTTTTCTCCTTCAACTGAGTCTAATCTCAGAGGTTCTTGAGCAGGTATCATTAAAAAAATCTCTTATAGTCAAACTTTAAGTATTTTTATAATTAGAAAGTGGTTTTGAGCTTCATACATATTCAATTTTCCTGTTTAAAATGCGATCTGGCAACTTGACAATCAGCAGGAGGCCTCTCCGGCTCGTGGCTCCGGTGGAACTCCTCCTGGTCGTATTTATCCCTGCAGGGCCTCGGACTGACAGACACTTGCTACTGTGGAGGTTGAGTGAGCCCTCAGCATGAGAAGCAGGTGAATTACAGTTGTCTGAAGAGGAGGAACGAGAGGCTCGGCTCTCCAGAGCAGAGTGCTGTAATTCCCCGAGGTGATGATGTGCGGTGAGAGAGCAACCTCGCTGTGGTAACACTCGACACAGAGAGAGAGAGAGGGAGAGAGAGAGAGAGAGAGAGAGAGAGAGAGAGGGAGAGAGAGGGAGAGAGAGGGAGAGAGAGGGAGGGGGAGCGGCAAGAGTTTAAAAAACGAGTGGACGTCGCTGCCAGTGTGACCAGTGCCAGTGTGACCAGTGCCAGTGTGACCAGTGCCAGTGTGACCAGTGGAGCACAAACAGACGGCTCCAAGCAAAAATGGAACTAAATGTTGAAACACCTGCAGCCACTGAACCTCCACACTGACCCTGACTGGGTGGGACCTCTCCTGGATTTTTAAACCACTGCTCCCTCCAGCACGAACTTCTAAAAACTCACTTTATTATCTGACTTTTACATTTGAATCATAAATTAATCATCAAACTGCAATTCCCAAATAACCGGCACTACTTTTTACTTAAAGACAAGGTGACCTCTGAGAAGTTGGTGTCACACTAGTAGGAAGATATGAGAGAAAATAATGAATATGTCTTATTTCTACTCTGGTGTGTACCAGCAGCTTTAACTGGTCTTATACTGGCACAGGAATAAATACACGTTTCCACCTCAGGTGAAAGAATAAATGATGGGAAGTGGCACAAACCTCAGCAGGGCCGGGAAACCGTTATGCGACAAGAAATATCTTTTCATTTCAAATCAAACATCCTTGTGGACGGCCATTCATCACCTTCCGGCCAATCCATCCATCCATGAAGCACCGGGTGACAAATGGTGAGTTTGACAGGACGGGAAAAAAACTCCACACACACAAACCATCAAAAGCATTTAATCACCAGTGACACTGCAGACTAATGCCAGAGACAGCGAGGGAGGCCACGGCTCATTCACCTGCATTGTCCACTTCTCTACTGTTCTGCTGAATAACAAAGTGGCCACACCGGAGACCCTGAATACCGATGAGCTCCATCCATCACCTCAACAAACAGCAGCGCACAGGAGGTCCCGCTCTTCAGAGCTCTATAAGCCACTCACACCCCCGAAGTTCAGTGCTTCTGAGAAGGAGCCCGGCTGAATCACTTCTCCATTCGGAGCACATCGCAGGAGGCAGGATAATGAGGCTGGTTGGTTTTGCACCGGAGCTCTAACAATCATCCTCAAGCAGAAACAACCTCAACGTCCATTTTACTAATGTGCAGAGCCGCTGCCTCCAGGTTTGACCCCGAGGGTTTAGAGCCTGGTCCTGATGTAGAGAGAGAGAGAGCATTGAAAACAGAACGATTACACTTTGAGTTCACGTCTTCATTGGCTCAACACGGCTGGTTTTCAGACAGTCAGAGAGAAGAGTTGTTATCTCAGTATTTCTTTGATAAAGTTCACTTCATGAAGTCTAATAGGTCGGTTTAGTAAAACTGAGATAAAGTCCAGTCTGCAGCCGTGATCGATAAAACAACAACAAAAGAAAAATACAGACGATGAAAGTCAAACGCTGGTGTAAACACACAAACCGGTCGATACAGGCGATGTGTTTATATACGTGAATCTTGTGTTTGATTACTTTATTAGCTTTAATTTAATTGTTGATTGTTTTCTCTATATTTGGATGTACAAGAGTAAAATCGATGGATGGAAGATAATCAGTTTTTCTAGTGTTTTTCATTACAAAGCTTCAAAGTGCTTCACGGAACTCACTCTGCTCTCGTCTCTGCTTCAGCTGCACGTCTCTCCAGCTTGTGGAGACTCTGCTCAGTGAGAGACCGGGTGCCTCAGTTAGTGACAGCCACTCATTCCATTCATTACTGCAGTCCTTATTTTGTTTTCTTCTCCTAGACAACTTCATTTATTGATGTCTATCGTGTCGTGAGGAGGATTTCAACAAGCAGCAGTTTATCGACCCTCCCTCTGACCACAATGAACCTCAGACCAGAAAGTCCTAATGTCCACCTGCTATGTCTTCACTCTTACACTAAACTCATCAAATCCCACGTTTATCCTTTGAGGGTCAGAGCCGGGGCTGGAGGCCATGCCAGCGAGAGGCAGGTCACCAGGTCTGTCACGGGGCTGACGCTCACACTCACACCTACAGGCAATCATCAGTCTCTCTTTGGACTGTGGGAGAAACGAGGAGAACATGCAAATTCCACACAGAACAAGGGAAGAGGTACAAACTCAGAACCTTCTTCCTGTGACAGTTCAAGCCCGACTTCCTCAGTCACTACACAATGTGTCAGCTGCTAAAAGTGAAACCCTCAGCTTGTTGTTTATCCTTCAAACACACTCCTGCATGATTTTGATTCATTCTGGCCTTTTAGACATTATCCAAGTTGAAAAGCACCAGCTAATCAGCTCATTATGTTCGTCACAATCCGTGCATGCAAGAATTCAGCCCACACACAAATCCATACAAGCAGCATCCTAATGCACCCGGCACGCTGCAGAGCACTAATGTAGCTCTGCTTCCTCTGAGAGGCGAGAACCATCGTCCTCCTCGCTGAGGAGCAGCCGTGTGGGCGGCCGAGTGGGAGACGGGCATCGACCAGATGAAGTGATCAAAACAGCCACGAGCCGCTTCATCACAGCAGCGTTTCAAATCTCTACATCTTCTAAGTGTCAGGTTTAAACACAGAGAGGAGGTGAAGCGAGTTTCACCAGGGTTCAGCTCAAACGCTGCTGAAGCCTCTGAAAACATCCACTTTGAATCACAAAGCCAGAGTTATGCAGATTCACAGGCTTCATCCCTCAGACCAAAGGCTCCAGAGGGAGACATGCATCATGGAATATCTACTAATCCACCAGCTGCACTAAGTAAATAACCTGAATATATTTGCCTGTAAATGTCTCTTAATAAAGAGCAGCAGGCCACTAAGTCTCCGTAGACTATAAACTGCCAAAAAGTATAATTCTGTTCTATCATTCAAATAAAATTGGAGGCACAAGGACATTTGCATCATCGGCGCAACTCTGCAAATCTAATTTATTTCAAAAAATGAAAAAACTGAATTGGACACAGGGGATTCATAAAACTCCAAACTCTGCATTGCACCAGGAGAGGAGCTTTTACCACAAACTGTGTTTATGTGTATGAGTCGTAGAGCAGCCAGAGCAACACAGTGCACCTTCTGCTCTGTGTGGTTCTCTGTAAAGGGGCAGTGGGCGGTGGGAGTTGAGTAATTTATCAACACAATATCTGCTGCATGTGTTTGTGTACGACCACATGTCCTGTGGGAGTTGTTTGTGTTTTATAATGCGGTATCAGTTTGATCACTTTTATTGTTCTTGAGATGTTCTTAAACTGTCACTCAAAGTCCACTGTGAGACTAGAACCTGCACTTCCAGGCTGCGGCTCAGGAGGCAGAGCAGATCGGCCATTAATCAGAGGGTTGGTGGTTCGATCCCCAGCTCCTCCAGGCTGCATTTCAAAGTTTACTTGGGCAAGAAACTAAACCTTAAATCACCTGTGACGGCTCTGTTGTTGGAATGTGATTTAACGTATAGAAGCGCTGTGTGACTGTGAGTGGGTCAGTGTGAGTTGTAGTCCGCAGCACTTTGAGTGGTCAAAATAAATAATGTTCATTTACCGCCTACACCTCCAGAAAACAGGGTTTCAGAGTGTTTGTGGTGTAAAAGCAAAACAGAACAGAGGACTGTGATTTTAGCCAAAATCGAACTGCCATTAAATCCGTCTGCTGACAGATGTTACACGGATGTATGTGTCTGTTGTACACAAAATATTTCTGGACCATAAATAACAAAGTATCCTCTACAGATAAAGTCAGTTTTTTAAGATAAATTACACTTTTGATAAAAGCTATCAGATTTAAGATGGAGTGGTTCTGCAGTAACACAAACCTGACTTCTACCAAAGTAAATAATTATCATTGGGAGGGACACCAGGTTCCATTCAGGTCAAAGTTTGATGAATCATCAGTTCTGAAACTCTTCAGGTGACTGAGATTGTTCAAGTCAGTGTTTCCTGCAGAATTAGATCAATAAGAGAAATTGAGTGGACATGAGTGAAGGAAGGAGCGCAGAACATTTAAGTTATATATATTTTTAACAGTAGCCATTTTGACATGAAACAGTAGGTAAACATAGGTCTTACCAATCACATTAGTTAAAGCTCTTTCTAAATAGTGCACACCCTTAATTAATGTGATTATTAACACGTGTTTACTTTCTATTTCATATCAAAATGACTGCCGTGAAAAGCCTGTATTCACTGGGAACACTGGGAGTCAAGCATTGGTTCATGTCAGTGTCGTACAGTGGGGTCGGGAGAACATCCCAACAAACCACTAAATTAATCTATTACAAATAAACTTGTCCTCACTTTTTAAAACACGTCAGATGAGAACCTGTCACTGGCTGAGTAGGAAGAAGAGATGTACCTGGGAGATATTACTAAAGTGAAGTGAAACATGTGTTGTGTGAAATGAGGCCAGATGCAGCCACTGGAACAGCAAAGCCGTGAAGACCCCCCCCCCCCCCCCCCCCGACCAAAGAGAGACACCTTCACTGTAACAGCTGGTCTACAGAGACCACAAATCCTCCCTGCACACACACACAGAACACACACACACACGCTCGAACACACGCAGCACCCCAGATAGAAACTAGAGGTTGTGACAAAAGACAATCTCTCTTTCTAAGTGTGTGTGTTTGTGTGAAGCTCAATAAACCACACCAGAAGCCGCAGTCACAGCATCTACTTAGTTTGACTTTACAGCCGTCCTCCCTCAGGAGACGTTAGAAGATAAATGCTCCTTTAAAGAAATCTTCTCTGCAGTGAATTTGATGTTCTCCATCTTCCTCTTCCTCTCACACACTCACAGCTCAGCTTGTGCGGAGGCTGGAAACACAAACGCTGCTGTGATTTCTTTAAAAAGCCCAAGAGAAGAGTTTACGTCCTTTGGTAAAGTTGTCGAGACAAGAACAGACACTGAACTTCTGACCTGAGCTGCTGAACCTGCATTAGCTCTGAATAATTGGGGGTAAAGCTCTGAAGAGACCCCAGGTAATGCACAGCTCAGAAACATGGAGCTGATGGTTGGTCACCTTCTTCTCAGCACACTCTGAAGAGAGAGATATCTCTGGAGGACTGGAGGTAGCAATGTTCCAGACCAGTATTACACACATTTGTTCCCTGCCTGCGTCAAATTTAATCTTTCTCTGGAGCCTCGAGGGTTTTTTATCTCTGCAGTGATAATGCACTTCACAGAAATTCAATTTTTTTGTTGTCAGGTTACGGGGGGGGTTGAAATTTATCACAGTGCCATGATGTGACCGTGGTGGTATGACTCCACCCAACCATTACCTACCACCATCATAATATGTATGTCGGGAAAAGTTTGAAGGGATTTATTGAATAGTTTCAAGTGAATTTTGACATAATTAGTGAATAAATTCTTTAGTCAACATTTCATCAAAATGTAATTAATATTTTTCAGAAAATAAAAAGCATCAGAGCATCGTCCCATGTCAGTGGTCCGTTAAAACATCATAGAGGTTTTTTACAATCGATCATCATCATCAAATCAAGATCATTAAGTGTAGAGCAGCCTTCTGTGTTAATGGTGTGAAACAAACAACAGTGTGTTTACCCTCATAGTTCATCAAATCAAGCACTTAAAATAAAATAATCAAACCATTTAATCTCTTTAATTGTTTTACCTGGTAATTAATTGTGCAAATGTGCTTTATTACTCAAATCTTTTTATCCCAATATTGTGATTAAAATCCACGTAACACTTTCAACTAGGCTTGTTCTACCTACTCTGAAACTACGCATGTCTTTGTATTGACCAGTATGATGTAGTGTCCTCAGCGTCCCTGTAAGCCAGTAAACTGGTCCCACTGCATTTGGGCTGCAGCTTGGAAACAAGCCCCAGGCTTCTCCTGGCAGCACTGACACAAAATAAGGCTCCAGCCAATAGTGAAAAGATGTTTCTTAAACTTTTAAGTTGGGAAGGACATTAATATTTATACCAGTGCTGTGTTGTAGAAACCCAGAACTACAGGACTCCACAAAGCTGAACATGAACACTCAAACTTCCTCTCATAGCCAGCGGGGGTGAAATTGTAGAGGCAGTTGAGAATGTCACAGCAGGGGAAACTATTAGCGAGACACACTTTCTTATCATCTGTCTCTCCTCCTCTTCCTCGTTCCTCCTCTCACTCTAATCCTCATCTTCCACCTGTCTGTTTCCTTCACCTCGATTCCTTCCTCCTCCCCCCCTCCCCCCCCCTTATTTCTGTCCCGGTCTACGTTTCATCAAACCTGTCGTCCCCCCCTGTCATCGTCCTCCACCTCCTCCTCTGTCTCCTGCAGACGGTGGCCCGTGCACAGACAGCAGAGGCAGTGAGGGATAAAATGGGAAGGGAAGTTGAAAATGTCACTGCAGTTGTGAGGAACACAGAGGGAATACTACCAGACAGCCTCCAGACTCCTGACCCCTAAAACTTTATGCCCTCATACTTTATATTCCTCCTCACTCTCCTCTCCCTCTCTTCCTCACTGTCCACCCTCCTCCTCCTCCTCCTCCTCCTCGGTTTCACCTCAGAGTGATTAGCTCTGATTTAGCTCTGTCTTGTTGTGTTGAAATACAGCCTTACCCTTCCGCCTTTAATGGCCACTGACTCGGCTCCGTCCTCCTCTCTAATACAAACCGACCGGCCCTGCTTCCTCTCATCAGCAGCGGCTGCAGACCACCGGAGCACCGGGCGGCACAGCTGTGGTCACCGGGTTCATAAAGAACACGCCGCGGAGGTAACATTAAACTGTGATCAGCATATATCTCCGTGTGTGAAGTGGACACCTTAAGAGTCTTGGCTGGACTTCTAGTGATGCAGCAGTTAGAGTTTTATTCACTAATAACTGGAATCAAGACGGAGCACAGGGCGGAGACATGAATAAGAAGCTTTTCATTGATGCTAAATGTCTGATGGGGAAGACATGTCATAATAAGCCATTAATCTCAATATATTCCAGACACCCCCTGGTTCTGGAAGTAAAAATCCAGTTAATATTTCATGACTCTCAGCTGGAGAACTCAGATTGAAATGAAACTCTCCCATTTGAATCATCAGTGGAAACGTTTGATAAGTGTGTCAGAAAATATATCTGCAAAAGTCGAAGGGTATATTCCTGGGGAAACGGAAAAACTTTTAGGAAGAAGTCAACTGAAGCCACTGCGGCAGGAGACAGCCAATCAGGGAGCTCAGAGTTCTGTTAATGTTGAAATCTTAAGATAACTGTTCAGAAAATGGAATTATGGGATGTCACAAGAAGAATCTGACTGATCAGAGGTCAGAGTTTCAACCAAGGATGAATATTATGATCCACTGTTCTCACCGATAAACCCTCAAGAATAAAATCTACTATTTAGAAAGGAGGTGTTTCATACATCAAAAAAATACAACAGACATTTTTATAACGAGAGGTTCACTTTTATGTTTGCAAAACTGAAGCTTAATCAACAAAACATGAGAAGTCGAAACATCCATAAAGTTTTCACCCTCCTCAGCACGTGGGCAGAAGTTGATGTAACTTTAATTGTCCCTCCTGAGATTTAACTGTGTTCATGTTCAGAGGAGAATTACAATAATCAACACTCATTAACAGACCAGGTCAAAATCAATCGTTATCAGACTGGTGCCACACGGTGTGAAGGTTTGTAAACTGGGAGACCTGCAGAGGAGGATACTTGCTCCGATGGTCCCAATGCTCCAGGTGGGAGGAGACAGAGTTATGATAATGGACAGAATTAGGAGGCGTAACTTATTAATAAATAAATACTTTAAAATGTTTTACTGATTCATTTGTCATGTACTTATTGCCACTTAAAGGTCAAACAGATTATTATGTGCATCCCTCATTGCAACTCTTGATACAAGCTGTGCAACAGACAGTTTGACACGAGCACATCCATGATCCCCATGTTTCATCCGTGTTTCCTCTTTACAACGTGTTTTTAAGTCTGTTTTGTTTGGTTTTATTTAGACTAATCGTCTTTGTCTCTAAAGAAAATCAAAGTGTGTCTCCTCTGTGTGGAGAGTCTGTCTGGACTGAGGCTGATCTCCACTGTAATACAGACTGAAAGAGCATGCTGACCTTGGTAACTAACGCAGCCACAGTTGGTAAGTTTAATGCCCCCCGGTATAATATGGAATTATGGCCGTCATAACCACTCCTGCAAATAGAGCTGTAAGTGTAAAATCCATTTGTTGTGAGAGTTTAGTGCCTGAGAGTGATGGAGTATCACGACCTCTGCAGCAGAGAGCTGATATTTGAGGCGACAACAACTCTTCTGTGATGACGACAGCTCCACATGATGGATGTCTTCATTTTTTTTGGGAGCCCGACTTGTTCCGGGGCCGTGAACAAATACCTCGGGTCCTGATATGGAATGGACGGACTGCAGTCGTCTGTCAGAGCTTCATTTTACTTCCTGTTCCTGGGTTGGTTAACACAGATTCATGACTGGCGGCTGCACGTTAGTTCTGTAACCTTGACTTCATCGGATCCCATTCACGGCTCCACTTCGCCTGCACGCATTTCCATAAATGACACTTAGGAAGAAAGATGAAGGGGACTAATCCTCAGTTTTCCTCATCCTGACTCACGCTGATGGTTCCTCATCATGAATCGTTTTACAGAGAGTTTCACCACAGAGTCAAACCGAGCGGCGAGGGCTTTGTTCTCCTCGGTGCAAAACAACAGCTCACAGAACGGTGATAAATCTCCACCAGGCACTTGAAACAGGCTCGTCAGCATTTTATTTACCGGATTAATCCTGGAGGAGATGAGGGATTCTTCATGAGCTCTGATATTTAAACAAGCGCTCCTAATATTCCCCTGGAGCTCCCACATCTTAAATAACCAGCTTATTTCTAAAGGCACCCACTCACATTCATTGGCTGAGTAATAACGCCCCTGACTTTGACATTCAGCCCCCAGCATCTCAGTAATTTACTGTAACTCATATTAAAATCCCTCCACCAGCCGGCAGCGGACTAATAATCAAATCGTTCCTTCAGCGTGGAGCGTATGAAGAACCGAGCCGTGCAGATCTCACCGCCTCATTACCGGAGACACTGGTCACCGAGTTCACGGCAGAGAAAATGTGATTACCTGTCCGTGATGGAGGTTCAGAGTTTAATCACAACAACTGGGCAGCTGCACCGATTCTACTGAGTTAACTCCAGCTGCTGGTAAATGTTCAGTTCTCATCCCAGCAGGTTAGGACACTGATAACTTTTAGATTTTACTTTTTGAAAACTGCACAGATATAAATATATCTAGATATATACTCACCTCTATGTATAAAGAATCTTAACTAAAGAAAATACTAAATCTCATCACTGTAACATAATTATTTAACATTATTTACACTTTACACCAATATAAGACAAGACATTTAATTGATGCTTGATATTCAACCTCTGTAATTATAGAATTTATCATAAATAACTATAAACAAACAGAAAAGCCAAATTAAATTTCTTGCATAAAATGTAAATTTTAAATGCAAATCTTTTCTGCATAGTTTTCATATCATCAAACAAACACAGATTTTGATGTCTGTGAAAGAATCGTTCGGATGAAGGGGTTGAACTCCTCTCTCAACATCCTTATATAAATATTTTCCATTACCTCCCTCGCTGTAACCGCGCCCCTCAGTCCAGAACATCTACTATGTGCAGTTTGGTAATGGACTTTAAACTACAGCCATTCTCCCCTCTTGTCACTATAGGGTGAACAGAGGGCTGGAAAATACAGGTGCCGCCATTAGAGCCAAGATGGAAGCCGGGAAAGAGGAATCAGAAAAAAACAACAGGACGACTAGAAACTTTAAATTAAAGTCTAAAGAAAAACAAGTAGAGAGACACTGACACGCAGCCTGGTTTCACCACTTCACGTGATGAAACACATTCCAGCCTAATTATCAGGTTTTTACATAATGAGGGTGGGAAAAATCAACGCTAATGAAAAGATGCAGGCAACTAAAGAGCAGAATCATCAGCAGTGTAGGCATATGTGGGACAACACATAGTCCAGAGACCATACATATTTCATCAGTTACACATTATTTGAGCTTTCAGCACAGTGGGAGAAACAAATGAATAGATACGACCTTAAAGTGCCAAGTCTCAGCTTTAGAAAGAACTGTGTGTGCGAGATGCTTTCTTGTGTATCCTGTTTGTGTGTCGTCAACAAGGTGGTGAAGAAAGATTGTGTTACTTATCCTCCACTCATTGTGTATAACTGCAGTTAACCCTCTGGAGTCTCAGCCATGGTTGGCCTGGTTTCCTGAAAACGATTGTATGACCTCAACCCTGTGATGCGTAACAGGATGGGTTCAAATCTCATGTTATTCAATTGAGCGATCACACACATGCTCAGTAAGAAACACAGCTTCACACGGTGAAAGGGATAAATAATCACAGGAAACTTCCTGTGTTGGATTTGTTATAATGGATTTACGTCTCCACAAAGGCAGCAAAACAAAGAATATCTCCCTCCTCGTTCCAGAGATATTTAGTCTTTCGTGTTCTGTGTCCTTTGATGTCATATAGAACATCGTAAACCTGTGAGGGTTCAGGAGAAACTTTATATTTCACCGTTGAGTTCTGATTTAGTCCTCAAACGTCCACACTTGAATTTCAGTGTCTCCATTAAACAGATAGAGCAGTTTGACTTGATTCACGTCTGCGGCTCAGAAGCTGAATTACTGCGAGGCCGGGCAACACAAATATGAAACCTCTCAGGACGTATATTTATTTCACTCCTTAAATTCACCCTGATAAACAGCTTTAAGCTCGACCTTGCCCCCGGCGCTGGCACAGCTCCGAGACAAATGACACGTGGAGAGAAAAAGTTGTGAACGATTATTAAGTGAGGGAGGAAGCAGAGGTGGGCTCACTGGGGAGGGAACGGTTGAAGGACAACTTATTGGTTTCAGGGAGCTGTGGTTTAATTCTTTTGTTTCTGTTTATGGATTTTTAAATGGCAGAGATTCCTCTGGGTCCGAAAGCTTTCACAACAAGGTGAAGAGTTCTTCAGTTTTAATTTGGCTCAATGCAGCGAGTCGAGTGACAGCACTCCTCAATCATCTGTCCCTTTCAATCCAAACCCCTCGACTGTAATTTACTTTTTAAAGCAGAATATCACTCTATCATCTAAAGGGTTTGTTCTTCACCATTAGAAAAGGTCCCTGTGGATCTGATAAGCATTGATTTACACAAAGTTTGAGTAAATACCAGGGAATCTCACCCGTCCAGTCGTTATCCTTTAAGGGTGAAAGTTCCCCTCACGACTCACTGATCCAGAACTTGTAAATCCCGCTGTGAGGACCCTCGTCATCACTACCATGTGACATCAGACACATGGACAAAGAGAAGTGTCTCCTGTCGAGAGGTGAGTGGGACATTGAACCATCCATCCCTCATCTGCAACATGAAATCTGACGTCACTCAAACCCAGCTGGACTCCACTTCTGCTCCCAGCGATGATGATTTCCTCATATTTGATTCATATCTACAGTATATCGTTTTTTGGGGTTTGTTTGTTTGACCCACTTCCCCCCACGAGGAACATTAAAGTTTCATCTCTTCTCATCTCTTCCCAGCTTTTCTTGCCTCCCAGGGTGAAACACACCAGTTCCTCTCCTTATTGATCCAAAACCAGAATCCTCCTCCGTCATGAGCGCCTGAAGTTTCCACGTTACATCACGACCACCTCAAGTTCTTACATGTGTTATATTGACCTCATTTCTTATTTCACAAGTTAAATTTGACAGCAGGAAGTAAAGGCTCCGTGTATAATGGCTTCAGTGTGAAGATCAATGGACTGAATTAATTGTTTCCTGGGAGAGTTTTATTCTCTTTTCCTCTGGGTACAGTTTGGTGCACAACATGCAGGACTGGGAAGTCTCCTTTCCTTTTTAAAGCTGCACGACTCAGCACTTTTAGATTAACAATTGGTCCGATGAATCACAATGTGAGAGGAGTAGAGGCTCCTCAGCCCAGTCTCTGCTTCCTCTGAGCATCATGAACGGTCTATATTATTTGTTCTTTTGTTTTTGGAAACTTTTCACAGTTAATTCCCCCTCGCTGCCTCCGTCAGTGTCACCTGCAGCTGCATACAGAAAACATGTTTGAAAAAAAATTATTTGATCTGTACCTTGACTTTTATTTTTGGCCATGTCCCATCTGTTAACATAGAGGAGACGGGGTTTATGACCTAGCCACAAGGGGGCGTCACTATTGAGAAGCAGTCCTGTCATACATCTTTATATACAGTATATGCATTAGGTCTATGACCCCACCCACCCCCCCTCCCCCCAACGTAGTGAGGCTCAAGTTCGATTCTGACCTTGCTGCATTTCCTTTAATTCTGTTGAAAACAACAAGAGCTGCTTTGAGGAGTCAGCATTTAGCACCAACAGTCTCTCACTCACACACACACACACACACACACACACACACACACACACATACACACACACAGACTCATCACAGGAGAAGCAGGAGACCAATTTCACACCAAAGTCTCTTCATCAAAAGACTCATTTTAGACCCAGAACGACTGGGAACAGCGTGTTGTGTTCCGTCCCCCTCCTCTCTTTATACAACTCCATTGGAAGCTCATTACCTCATCACCATCACTCCACCCACCTACACCCACAGAAACAGGCTCCGGAGACAGATCTCCAAAATGACTGAATTTAAATTTAAATTATAATTGCAACATCAAAAAACTTTGAAGAACCTCCATGGGCCTTAATTTGGGGTTCTTCTGAATCGTCAAAAATCAATGTCGTTATGTAGGTTTATTATACGAGAGAAAAATCTGTCGACTACAGGTTTGAGGCCCTGTCACATTGGCTTCACTTCCTGGAGCCAGAGTCTACATCCATTTTTATACAGTCTGTGACTAACGCTCGTAAATCATCACTTTGAGTGAGAACAAAACCGCAAGAATTGTTAGACTCTGTGTTGCTTCTCACAGTGTTGTGTTTGGCTGATGCTCGTTTTTTTGGAGGGAATAATTTAAAGGCCAGGATCTTGTTCAAGGACACATCACACAGCAGCTGGGGATTGAACCACCGGCACTTTGATTAATGGCCAAAACCTTTGCTTCACCTGAGCTGCAGCCGCACAAGCCCCTGCTTAAATAAAATGTACTGGTTCTAAGGAAAGATTTCTAACAGACAATCAAACTAAACTATCACAACAAACAAACTGCTGAAAGCGTTTTCTCTTAAATAACACCTCACACTCTTTAAACCTGCAGCATCAATAACTGAGGAGTAAATCACTGTTTCACTGCAAATTTCACATTTCCATTTTAATCATTTGGCTGCTACTCTCCGAGTTGCTCTTTCATATTTAAATATGAAATATTTAAATCTGTTTCACACGCTGGTTTCCTCGAACCTCATCAAGTCGACTCCAGCGACTCACTCACCCACTCAATGCTCCGGCTAACCAGTCATCAAACCCAGTATTTCCACTCTGCTGTCATTTCTTACCAGTGAGCCGTCTCCAGTGAGGATGGAGAAGTGAAGCCCTGTTTTAAAACCTGCAGCTGAAATTCATCCACGGCTGCAGACTTCACTTATTATGCTGCCGCGGGTTATGGTCCGTGCATGATGAGTGCTGCTGGGTCAGGACGGGCGAGATACACACAGAGAGAGAGAGAGAAATACTGAGAGTTTCCATGTAAAGAAACTGATAAAACACTGACTACAACTAAAACAGTGGCAATAGAAAACATAAATACTGGTCCAGTACTGAAGTGAAATGATATATTATTCATTTTGATGATTGCCAACGTATAATGATGATGAAAGCTGCAGTTTTGGTGTCTTAATAATAATTTTACAAATTTCATCCAACATATTGAAGTGTTGGACCTCCACATGGTGAGGCAGAGCTTTTATTTTTATTTTTTTACAGATTTCCAAGGGAATAATTCATGGATTTTGATGAAAGGAATCTGACATATTTAGGAAGAGCTGATTTATATGAATATGTGCAATTTGCGCAGAGAAGAGAGAGAGAGATGCTGTAAACAACGCCCAGCTCTTAATTATTTCATATGGACCGTCAAATTCTATTTCAGGAAAATACCGGCTGCTATAAATTCAACAATTTCAAAGTATATTTCCAAATCCTGTTAGCTGCAACCGAATACAACCACCTTCAGATGGAAAGTATTAAACTGCAGAAATGAGCAGCAGGAGAGAGAGAATCTGGAGAGAGAGAGAGGTGGACAGAGAGAATGAGACTGAAGGGAAGAGAAGACATCCAGGTAGAAGACAGATAAAGCAAGAATGGAGAGAACAATCAAAGGATGAGAAAGGGAGTGTGTTGATGTGTTGGGCGAACAAAGGAGGAGGAAAGAAGCTGGCAGCGAACAGCAGGAAGAGAAACGAGCAGCGAGCAGAAAGACAAGTCGGGGGGGGGGGGGGGGGGGACGGAGAGTTATCAGCACATCTGAGTCGGGAGCAGCAGGAAAGAAGAGAAGCAGCTGCAGGAGAGATGTGATCGGAGGGAAGAGAGGAAGAGATTCAGATAAGCTGCTGGTGAAGCTGGAGGTGTTATTACACAGAAGTGGAAGAGGAGGAAGGAAGGATGAAGAACAACAAATCTCCAGCGTCTTCTCTTCACAGTGTTCCTCCTCTTTCCCTCCTTTATATCCACGAAAAGGAATCTGTCGCTCTCAAGGTCGACATGAAACTCAGAATCCAGCACCGACACAAAAATGACGAGGCCTAAAGTTGCTTTGGATAAATCCTCCATGAAGTAGAATATCAGGATTCCTTCACATCCACATTTACTTTCCCTTGAAAGCAACACTTGGCAGATTCACTGACCTGGAATAAGAAGAATGTTTCCTCGTAATCTGCTAAATTAGCGCCAAAAATCTTCGATACACATGTTGTAGAGTTGCTGACGTCATCAATTATAAACCAATTACCATGATTTTACAGTCAGCTCTAAATAGAAGCTTGTCGTGTGAGCTTGTTAAACTTGCTTCACTTGCAAACTGCACGTTCTACATTTTACGATTAACATTTTAAATGATTTCAAGCTGTTGTTTAAACACTCAGACACACAAAAACAACACATTCTGTTTACAGCGTTTTCTGCACATTCTGAATTCAAAGCACATTAACGCACCGAACGACTTCACAATTCAGGAAATGGGACATTTTGAGGAGCATTTAAATGCAAAGTTGAGTCTCCAGCTGTTTTTTCCTCCACAGGAAAATCACTTCATCGCTCGGACACGGAGCCCTGACCATGTGTGTCTGCAGGGGGCGCTGCTGCTCAGTGAAAGTTACATATCGTTGCTTTAAGTAGCGTCAAGGTTGGAGACCCACAGTGTAAGACAGAATCATTTTGCACCAGCTTGTTGCAAATCTTCATTGAATCTATATGATATTTACATCAGGTTTTATAGACAGAAAGGTGAAGAAGAGGAGATGTGTGAGGACGAAGAAAGGTGGGAACCAGTCACAGGTTAAAAGAAACAGTTTTCTGCAGTCGAGCAACAGCAAAGGCAGGAAAGTCCAGAAACAGGCTGAAGAAAATGAGACGGGGGACGAGATGATTGTGTCGAGGAAGAGGATGGAAGACTTCTGCAATCTCTCTGGATCAGGCACAAGCATACGTCATCTCCATTTCTCTCCTCACTTTGTCCTGTTTCTCTCCATCTCCCTCTTTCCCTCCCTTCCTCCCCTCCTCCTCCTCCTCCTCTCTAAAGCAGGAGACGGGGACAGCAACGCCCCCGCTTCACATTCACACAGGGAAACTGCCTGGTGCTTTTGGCACAGAGTGCAACAGCAATTACAGAGGAAAGAAAGGAGACCGATTTCTCTTTAGCTCCACAAATCCCAGAATCAAACCAGCAACCTCTCAGTCCCAAGCCCCACCTCCCCGTCCTCCTCCTCTCACACCTTCACCCTCCCGCTGCTCTCTGGAGTGTGAAGACATGGCTCAGGCTTCATTCTGCCCCGAGCACCAGATTAACCAGAAAACACAGAAACAGCAGCGCAGTGAATCCACTGGATTCCAACAGCTGCCATGAGCAGAATCCTTCAGGAACAGCTGAGACGTTTCACTGAAACATTGAGCTCTGAGGATCAGAAACATCTGGAACCAACCAACACACACTGGATCAACGTTTAAAACAGGTACGGACGGTGCGTAAAAGTTGGCTCCAGAAATTACGCAGGCGTAGCATGAGCGTTAATTCAGTATTCAAATTAAGTAATGGCACCGCTTCACCTCCACTGGCGCGTGACCAGTGCGCACCAACTCCCACAGGAGAGAAATACCTGTGGCTCACTTTGTCTAATTCAACATCACAAGCACAGGAAGCAGCTCCGCGGGTCCGTCTGCGCAGCCCGGACCCGCTGCGTCTCCTCCGGGGGAAAGTAGGAGAGCGCACGGCCCCGCATGCTCACCTTCTGCTCCCGTTGTCCCGCACGAGCTGGAGAGAAGCACGAGGACCTGAGAGATAATCCAAGCGAGTGATTTAGTCCAGAGATCCATGGTGAAGCGACGGGAGGCTGCAGAGGAGAAGAGAGGAGGAGAAGAGAGGAGAAGAGAAGCTCGGGTGCTGCTGGAGGAAAGAGAGAGACAGACGAGCAACCTCTCCTCTCCAGCTCCAAGAGAGATCTGCTCAGAGAGAGAGAGAGGGAGGGGAGAGAGGGAGAGAGAAAGGGAGGGAGGGAGATCTGCTTAAAAAGAGGGAGAGCGAAAGAGGTAGGGAGAGGGAGAGATAGTGTGAGAGAGAGAGAGAGGGAGAGAGATAGAGAGAGGTAGTTTTGTCACAGCCTCCTCATCCTCCTCTTCCTCCTCCTCTTCCTCCACCTCTGCTTCAGTCTCTCCATGTTCAGTAAAAAGCTTTTTCTAAGATTCTTCATCAGACCAGAATCCTTCGGTCTCCGTGCCTCAGCTCCGTCAGAGACAGAAACAGTTTCCTTAGATTCAATCAATTTATTCATTTAGACCCGTTAATTATTCTCTAGGAAACCGTCTGAGATCCCAACATTCTGCATCACCTACAAAACAGGAATTTGAATTGATTTCACTTGATATCTTTATTTTTGTTTAATCCTTATTTGAAAGACCTCAGTGTCAAACTGACATATTATAACGTGTGTGTCAGTAAAAAGTGAAACGTGGCAACGAGTTGAGTTTGTTGTGATCAAATTCAAGAAGCTGGAACCAGCCACTGTGTCACTTTGCTCCTTTAAACTAAATCCTTCATTTTCATAAACAGCTGCAGATGAATCTTCAGTGGAAGTGTCAAACTTCTCTGTGACCTCATGACCTTCAACCCAAACAGGGTTAGGGTTGAAGGTGCCTGATTGCCGACCCCGGTTCAGCTCCGTGGAGCAAGGAGGACGACATCTGTGAGCTCCTGGTCGGGCTCCTGGTCGGGCTGAAAGAAGTCTGCTGCAAAGTAAGGAGACAAAAGTTATCACCTGTGCTGCTTTTAGTCTGTGATAAACCACTTTAGAGGCAGGAAAATCATCCTGGTTGTTCAGTCTTAGTATCATTAATGGAATTAGAGGGTTTTAAAGTCTCCTCAGCTTCACCTGATTGAGCTTCTGAGGCAGATTTGAATCCACAGGATATCTTGGATATTGGAGAAAAGAAGTAATCATTACGTAAACAACTTTTTATTTTACTTTTGTCAGTGGGACGATCACTTGCTCTAGAAAATGGACATGGACCAAAACAAGATTCGGCTAAATGGATCCAATAAATGAAGTTATCTTTTTCAGGCATTAAAATATATTAAACATCATCAAACTTTCTACAAACCAAAATGTGAACATTCACTATCAAGTTTCTATTGTTAGTCTGTTGAACTTGTGTTTTAGCAAAGTATGAATATTTTGTAAGAATTTCAGTTACTTTAAATCTTACAAGTCATTTAGCACTTTGCCTGGGACCAGACACATGAATGTTTCACATCCACATGAAAATAATAAGCAGGAAAATCCAAAATGGTTTTTTCGTCCACAGATTTATTCTGAACTGGTGTTTCCACTCTATTTGGCTGAAAACAGAGCGACTGGTTTTCCCTGAGCCGTGTGCACGTTGCATTTCGGCTGTAATTGGAACAGGTGGGTCCAAGCAGCAGGAGGTTCAGACCAATTTGTGGAGCACAGAGCAGCCTGGAGACGAGGGGATGGAGCCGCATCCAACAGATCAGGTGGAGCGCTGAATATCAAGTCAATACAGTTACAAGAGAGAAGCGTCGGGTTTGCACGGTCAAGTGAAAGGCCTGAAAACAGAGCGGGAGGGGGGGGTGTCTGATAATGAAAACCCACTGAGAACACAGACAGCAGGGAATCAGATGATGAAAAAAAACTGTTGAGAGCAAACACAGTAGGGGGGGGGGGGGGGGGGGATCAGATAACGTCGAAGCCAGGAGTCTGAGGAACAAGGGCTCACACTGTGCACTAACAGACACACACAACATGAGCGTCACACACCTCGCCGGCCTGCGGACACGCCGCACACAGAGGGACCGGCTGACGGGTTCTGATCAGACAGGATTCTGAGGCTGAACTCGTTCCAGAGAAGAAAGAGACGGTTTTGTGAAGCTGTGAAACTCAACAACAGCCGAGAGTCAAACACAAACAGTGAGAAGGCTTCAGGTTAAATGGAAAAACGAGTTCTGAACATATAGATACAGAGAAGAGGGCGGGGGGGCTTCTGGATGCTCGACACACTTCTCTCGACCGGCCACTTTTGCACATGTTCTGTATTTTCAGTGATAACAAAATAACGTCACAACTAGTTTCCCTTTTTATCAAATTAATATAAACTCTTCTACTTCTTGAAGGTTTGATAACCTCAGTCGGACCCATGAGGACTAAACTGGTCCCAACAAGGTCAGAGCTTGTACTGGAAACACACGAGACGTTTCTAAAACCTAGTTAAATCTAAACCTGGCACGTTGTGTTTGTTTCCCACAGTTTGTTCATATCACTGCACTCTGTTGTTGGAAGAGAACCGAACACTGGATTTTATTTTCAGGTTCATCAGTTGATCAGAGCCGCCGGAGTCCAGATGGCGTCGCTCTCTCTCTGAGCCAAATCCACCACACTGAAGTCGTGAGGGGTTCAGAGATTGAATAAACTGTTCAACGCCTCCTCTTATTTGATTAAACACCCATTCAGCCACAGATTCCCATCACCCACCCGCCCCCACACACCACCACCACCACCACTACCCCTCCCTCGCTCCACAACACCAGGAATTTCTCCTCTGACCTGCCAAGGTATAGCAGCTTCCACAGATCCCCTGTGAGGAAGCGACACGCTACTCCCGCGGCACATAGTCATCAATGGAGGGTTTCTTCCTTCCCCATGGCAACTTTTTAAAACATCTAAGCTGAGGCTGAAAGGAGATTTAAAAACCAGAGAGGAGAGGAGCATGAGAATGAGCCGGGGGGGGGGGGGGGGGGGGGGGAGGCTGGTGGAAGAGCGAGTGGAAGCAGAGGGTGAGTGATATCATGGGAATCTAATGAGCTCCAGTGAGAGCCTCCTTTCAGTTTAATTTGGAAAACATGTACAAAGCATACCAAGAACGAAAGGAGCTTTACTAACTGATCCCAGGTCACTGTTAGATCTTATCATGCCTGTTAAATCGATAAGTTGTCGTGTTGTCACTGTGATGATATTTCAAAGCAAATTAGTCTGAATCGTTTTCTTCTGAATTCTGCAAAACGCTGAAATCAAGACGGATAAATTCACTCATGCTCTCAGATTATTTGCACGGACGCCAATTTCAGTTTCTCTGACCCTCTAATTCGTGTCGGCAAATGAAGAGAGAAGTTTTTCCATTTAAACTCTGCCCCCGTGTAAATGTTTGATAAAAGAGGAAACAGTTCCCAGACAGCTCTGTGCACAGAGAGCTGCAGCACATCCCAGGATGCAAAGCACAGTTGGATGAAGGAGATAAAGAAGGATGTGGGGCTCAGACTTGCAGAGAACACCTGGTAGCCGGTTCGGAGGGGAGGTCTCTGTGTTCACTGAATCAACTGCACCAAACAGGAAGAGGAACCAAAGAGCAACTGGATTAAAACAAGCAGGAGTGAAAACAAGTCTCAGCCCTGATGAGTCAGTTCGCTGCTGAATGGTGAAAGTTGCTCCTCACCTTTCTTATCGACAGTTTGTTGAACACCAGACGGAGCACTGAGCCGGTGTTCGATGCCCGTTGACTCTGCTTTACATTCCGAGCGGGCGGCTGCAGGCTGTCGGAGGCCGGCTGCCCGACCGGCCGGCCGCTCCACTGAAACAGAAGAGACACTCACGAGTTTCTTTGAGAGCGGAGCAGAGATCAAGCGGCTGGAAGCCTGAAAAGAGCGAGAGAAATCACCCAGTGTTTAGAGCTGGAGCAGAGGAGTGCACGCTCCTGTGTAGTTCATACCGATGCATTGCATTCTGGGTAGTGAGGGTTGGAAAATAAGGGTTTCCTTCTTGATCTGCTGTTAGATAAATATCCATTTAATTTAAATAACACTCAGAGTTTACACCAAGGCAATTTCCTGTATGTGAAAATATACAAGGCAATAAAAAGAATTCTGATTCTGATTCTGATTCTGATTCTGATTAGCCGGATTTTCCAAGAATACCTTAGAAACTGCTCCTTATCACGTATCACTCATTCAAATATTTCATGAAGCCGTTCACAGTTGCTGTCATTGAAGAGAGTTCTGCAGAATTAAACATTAAAGTGTGTTTACAGTTCTACAGAATGTGTGAATCAGGCTGTAAGAAGCCTTCTGCTGTGGCTCCAGAGGAAGTCGTTCAAACTCTGTCGGCGTCACTCGGGTCCAAAGACGATAAGTTTGAAACTGAAAGAGGAAAGAAGAAATTGGGGATGTGGAGTTAAGAAAGAGGAAGAGGAGAGCTCACCAGGCTGCTCCTCATCTGCGCCTGAGGCCAGAAGAGCTGCTGCTGGAATAACACAACAGAATCACCAGCCTAACTGTCAGGGGGTGAGCTGCATTGTGGGTAATGCGAGCGCCAGGTTTTGACAGGGAAGAAGAATGTGTGGAATAAAAAAAAGACGATATCTCTGCTTGTGCTGCTGCATGAATTCTGAATGCTTTAAAAACAATAATAAATCAGTGGAGCTCTCCTGTATTTTTTACTGTGTTTATTTTGTTGCTGACATTTTGAAACTGGTATATTAGGTTGATTGATTGACAGCTCGGTGCAGCAGTGAAGGGATCAGAGTTCAGCCGGTTCACAGATAACATCCATGATTCAAGAGCAAATAATCACAAGTTCTGTTTCTGTCATCGGAAAAGTTTGTGCAACTCATATTTCTGGTGGATTTTTAGAGGTGAAAAGTTTGAAATACAAAACCACCGGCAGCAAATAGGTAAATATGCTAAATATGAGATCACAAATTGCTCACATGCAAAGACCTCAGTTCAATAAATATTATATTTTTCCTCAAGAGTCATGAATTATTAGCTTAAAAAAATTGATAAAACATGTAATTTACCCATCGGTGTCCAAACCTTTGCAAACAGCTGTGTACAGTGTAAATTGTCATTGATTGTTATTTGGCTGATGAGCAAAAATCATATATACTTTAAAATCCTGCCAAAAATATATTTCGATTTTCTCTGCAGATTAAGCTCAGTGTCGTGCGGGAGAAGGAGTGTGTGTGTTAGTGAGTGTGAGTGTGTGTGTGTGTGTTAGTGAGTGTGAGTGTGTGTGTGTGTGTCAGTATATCATATACACAGACTACTGCTTTAATAACCTTCAGAATGCCAGAGGTGGGGCTTTGCCCTGCAGCCTTATCAATAACTCATGGTGGTCGAGGCGCTGACGGCCGTGACATCTCACAAGGTCGATTCCAGTTCACCTCAGTAACGTGTGTGTTGGAGAACATCTAATAACTTCATCACTGAAAAATGATTTCAAATAAAAACTTTACTGCTTCACTCAACAACTGAAAACTTTCAAAACCTTGATAAGAAACTAGAAAGTCGAGGGGGGGGGGGGGGGACACACACACATCTTCTTCTCCTGCTTCCTATACTGAGCAGACTCCAAATGATGAGTCGTCCATCTTTATTTATCACCTTCTCTGACATCATGAGGTTTTTCCTTTTCACTGATTTCTCAAAGTATAAATTATTGATCTTGATGAAAAACAAATCTGACATATTTAAGAGATATTTATGGAGGAATGTGCTCTACAATGTGTTCTGGTTCTCTATGGTGTGTTTTATTTAGTACTCTGACATGATACAGATGATATAAGAACTTATATTAGATGATAAAAGAACTCGACTGGGACAAACAAGACTCAACTACTTATTGAAAACAAATGAAGAGCTCTTAAATAACTTCCTGACATCAATCCTCAGAAGATCAATGATTAATCAAGTCTCCATCTGAACACATTAAATCTCAGATTATGAAATATTAATCAGGGATTCACACAAAAAAAAGAAAAGAAAAAAGAACTAGCAGCCCTTTACTTTAACGACTCTTATAATTACCTCTGCTGTCTGGGTCTAATGAACTTTACTAAGAATTAATGACTGAATTCGGCTTCCTTTAACATCTGCTGGGTGAGAAGGTGAGAGTGTTGGTGAGAGGTAGAGGAGTCAGGTCCACGCTGGTTAATCCAGACCTGACAGATGGTGTGAGACGTCCTCAGGCCGCCGGTCAGAGGACGGACACAGCGGCAGGTTTCCTCCGAGACGACTCACTCTTCTTTAGAAATAAGACATATCAATATTTGGAGGTATCTGAGTGTATTTGTGACCAGAATCGAAGACGCGCTAATCCATTTTTACTCGTCTATCGTCTTTGTCGTTTTCCGACACAAGGAAAATATCAATGTGCCGTGTTACAAAAACATCCGTCCACTCAATCCCAAAAGACAAGAGGAGAAAGAAAGATCAATATAGATCCTGATTGGAAAATGTTCTGTTCAACTTTCTTTTTTATTCTTCTTTTTAAAAAGGTTCATTTCTGACAATCATGAGCTTCATTTGACAGTTTGTCTAAATGTGAACATCAAAAGATCAAAGGCAACAAAAACAAGGTAAAAGTTTTAAGAATGCAAAATATTGGTTTGTACCAACAGGATATTTTCTACAATAGTATTTTAGAAAAAGCTGTATATATTATTCATGAGAAAAAGTTTGTTTGACATTTTGGGAAGTAAGTTTTTTCCCCTCTAAAGCAATTAGTGAGCGATGATTTCACAAAGATCAAATTATTATTATTTTCATGACTGAATAATGAGGAGTTCAACGTCCCAGTGCTGAAGGTGCAGCTGCTTCTCAGAAGTGGACTTCATGTTTTTTATGAGACCCTCTTTCCTGGAGTTGTGTTGTCTGATCTCTCACATTGTATTGACTCCTGTCTGATGCTCTAAATATGAAAGTTGTTATCACAGAACCTGCTTGGTTCAATAATGGTTAGAAAAAGCCTCAAGGTGTTTTTCATAATTCATGAAACAAGGTCAGAAAGAAAAGATAATCTGACTTCTCCTCTGTTTTATCATTGAAACTCTGACATTCAGTTCATTTCACTTTCAGAGAAACTCAGGTGTTGTTGTTGTTGTTGTTGTTTTGGGACCGAAGCTTCAATCAGTCCAGTGATTGGTCGGTTCAACGCCCGTCCGTCTCTGTCAGGAATTAACACGATAACAGTCGGATTACACAGCGGCCGGACAGCACCCCCGAAAGTCAATAAGACGTTTAAATAAGAGAGCGGACACAAGTCTCACAGATCATTACATTAAACTGTAAACAGCGTTTCCCATTTTCCTCTGAATCATAACGATTATTTAATTAGGCTGGAGGCACTTATGAAAAGTGGAGGCTATTTAGCAAGTTAATCTTTAGAGCGAAGAAAATTGTGTTTAGTGTTTTCAGGACAAAACAACCATCCACCTGTTATCCATCCCTCCATCCCTCCATCCCTCCATCCAACTAAAGTCTATATAACTTATCTTTTAAAGGGTCCAAGGGGGCTGGAGCCAAATCAGCTGACATCGGGCGAGAGGAGGGGGTCGCCTTGAACAGGTCGGAAGAGTAGACTTTTCATAAAGATGGACGCAGCTGGCTGAAGTATAGGTCACGTGTCTCCTCCATGTTAGTTGCTGGGATATAGACCATATTTAAAAATTCAAAAAACATATTTTTCTCAAACATGGTTTCTGTCATTTCAGGACGTTTTTACCACATCGCTACCACAACTCCATCCCTGATAGGTATAGTGCTCAGACTCTGGCCCCAAATTATGTCATCGGGGCAAGATGGCTTCTTATCTGAGAAGCCATATTCATATTCTACAACTGCTGGTGTACAGAAGAGAAACACGCAGATGAGAGAGGCCCCAGCAGCCGTCAGATTCAAACCCAGAACCTGGTGAGGAGACACCACGATGAAACAAAAGACCAGAAATCTGAACCAGTACAAACCAGTACTCCAGATTGATTTTGGGTATCGATCGCAGGTGGAAAGGCTCTGATCATCCTCTTAGTGGTTGGCAGCTCTCTTTTGATTTTAGAGGTATTAATTACACATCCTGCATTTACTCTTCTGAGACGTCAGGGATACACTTCACATCCATTTACTACAGTAAGACGATATCCTCACGACTCCATGGAACTGGGCAGTTACTGGAAGACTCGTGTGTTTACCTTGAATGAAAGTCTTTAAGTCGGCGTTACTCTAAACACAGACGTCTGGGATTCTTTTCAACTTTAAAGATAAAGCATCAAATTCTAATTATGAAAAGAAATTAATCAAGCCGTCAATCAGAGCTCCGTGGATAAATCCAGTGTAAATGAATTCCACCGGAGCTTCACTGTTCTCGTGCATTAATAGTCTCATTAAGGAAAAAGAGAGAAAGGGTTTTCATTAAACCTGAAAATAGCATTTCAATTCAACTCCTTCATTAAAAATGTTTTCGAGAGGAAATTTGTCCGAGAGCAAATCATCCCTTCAAATTGTGCCGAGGAAATTAATCACGTCGTTCATAAGTTACTTATGCACAGAAGTTTATTATGGATTTACACGGGTTGCTTCTTTCTTTCAGTCGTGAGTCACTGCTGCCAGTTGATCCTCGCTATCAGCACGACTAATGTAGGCCGTAGTGCAGAGAATAAAAAAGAGAGGGCTTCATCCGAAATAGCTCAATTATCCAGAATATTGGCTGGTTAATGTGGTGTGCGGGGGGGGGGGGTCAGCAGAGTCAGGGGGAGATGGAATTATTCTGGAGGAATTCTTATCTCACCGCAGTTTAATTTCCGGCCAAAAATCATATAATTTGACGCCGACTATTTTAAGCAGAAAACTTTAAATAAAGAGAAAGTAAAGAACCGGAGCTGCTGGTTAATGAAGGTTGATGAACATGTTCTGTGGAACCAGCTGGATGACTGCAGGGCCCCGCCTGAGGCAGAGGCTCCGGACTCGGGAGGATAAGTCTGCCGAGGTCCCCCGGAGTCGGCCCCGGAGCCACGGCTCTGTACGATCACCTGGTGAACACCCGGAGGCCCAGCGACGAGTCCTGCTTCCTCCAAACACCTGGCAGCCCTGATGAGAAACAGGAAGCAGAACTCAACTGAGAAATCAGGCCGGACAATATTTATTTTACATCCATTATCTATACTGCTTCTCCTCTGAGGGTCACGGGGGGGACTCGACTGACTCAGTAACAGCCTCAGAACAGTCTTCTTTTTAAGATAAGAGATGTGAAGGATGTAAAATTAGACTTTATCTCAGATCAGGTGATGAGAAGTGGCGACAGAGTGACTCGTTGAAACGTTTCAAGATAAATTAAAGCTCACGTTGATGTAGAATATAGCTAATAAAGTTAATTAACCTTCATTTAAGAAGTAAAACAAAACTCAAAGTCGCACTTTCTGACACTTATTTATTTTTAATATTGAGTTTTTCTCAGGCTTCTTCTGATTATCTCTGTCTTTTCAAGTGAATAAAGAATCTGGCGTCTGTCTTTTAGATAAAAGAGAGAAACAGGGTCAGTAAAGCTTGGATATTTTCCTCTAACTTTAGGACAGATATTGATTTATCAGAGCGATTTTTAGCTGCTGGTAAATCTGTGATCAATTTTTTTTTTTTATATTAATCTTCAACATTTTAAATACAATATTCAGCAGCACTTGAAAACCAAAAGATGGAGGACGAGGGTGTTTTGACCTTGTCGAGCTGTTGGAGCCGACCTGCATGTTTTGTTCTAATAGACCTCAGGGGGAAAACCAGCTTGGCACTGGTATTAAGCCCCAAAATATCCAAGAGCCCAGTTTGAGTCGCCTGGATGACCTGATAAGAGCAAATGATCCATTTCTCCACTAAAGCGTGAATTGATAGAGATTCGCTCCGTCGCTCAGAGACAGGAAGCTGTGAAACTGCAGTGTCACCTGTTTTGTTTTAAAGCCAAGATCACCCAGAGACGCAGGAATCCATTTAGCTGGAAAATCAAAGAGCATCTGTCAGCCCCCCCCCCCCCCGTGAAAGACCTTCTGCAGACAGACCCAGAGGACCAGTCCAAAGAAAACGCTCTCACACCAGATGATGGAGGAAATAGACACAAGACAATAACTCAAATGAGTCTTTCCTAGTTTTCCCAGTTGAGGAAGCAAAAGCTGCTCCAGTAGTAGGTGATACTGGAAAGGAATCACCTGTCTGTGCTCGTAGATGTGCCGATAGGTTTCCAAATGCCTTTCCTGTCGACCTCCCCACTTTGAAGATCCTGAGGAGATTCAGAAGAGCTGAGACGAGTTCCTGAAGCTGCCATTGAGCTGTTCAACATGTCAACTGAGCTGCGACTGAGATTTACTGCCACTAACTGCTGCAGGAGGGATTCTCTGCTTTGTGTGTTTACTGTGGAAGAGCTGTGAATCCTTTAGTTAGTGCATCCAGCTGAAAGGAACTTGTTAGGATCTAATATTCAGAAGTCAGAAGGAACGTCTTATTGAGAATAACACAATAAAATGCATTGGGGCATGTTTGCATGTTCCAAAGTTGACAGTTCTGTTTGCAGATTAAGTTAGCATACATTATTATGATTCTACTGCTCTCTGGTTTATTATTCAAATTTCAATTTACAGTAATTCTGCCTCAGGGTTAAAAAGTTTTAATGGGTCTGTCCTCCTGAGATCTGCCTGGGCTGCCAGTGCTCAGGGCTTTTGTTAATACGAGAGAAGCTGCAGTAATGTTCACTACAGGAAATTCTGTCAAGATGAAGACAGAATCCAAGTGTGGAAGCTGGAGCAGAGAAGGTCTGAAGAGAAGCAGAGACTGAAACCTCACAATAAGCAAAATATAAATCAGTTTATGTTAACTTGACACTTATAGATAACTCCTATGTGCCTATAGACTCTGCTTTATCATTGTTTCCCACAGATTTCATTTATTCATTTCCTTCCATTAACTACCGACCAAACCACGCTTCTCCCTCGCAGCTCTCTGGAATCTCTGTGTTTTCATTCACAGATCTTTCGTTTTATTTCTTTGCTGTCAGACCGACTTCTTCCCATCTCGCTCTCAACACCCGGCTGCAGAAGTGAAAGCTCGACTCTTGAGGTTTGCATCCAGCTGAGGGGCCCTGAGGGGGGGGGGGGGGGGGCTGTGAAGCGTGATATTAGACCCTGAGCTTCGCAGCAGGAGGCTTCAGAGCCTCGACAACCTCAGAGCATCTCCGATCCATCACGGGTGACTGACAGATGCTCTCTCCTGGAACAAAACTCCCCGACTCTGTGAAATGCTCAGGAGCAAGTCGGCGACTGAACCTGCTATCAGGACGGAGCGACTGCAGATCCACGGATTAGTGAACGCTTTGAGAACACGGATCAGAAGAGAGGGGCGAGCCTGCTAATGGGACAGAGAAGAAACCACAGACCGCTGGCTGACATGACGGCAGCTCGGGAAACTGCAGGTTCAGGCCGAGAGGGAAGATGTTAAGTGAAAGGTCGAGAGCTTAATCCCCCGTAACAGCTCCATCATGGGATTTGACCGAAAGACCGAATCCCTGTCTGGTCAATCGGGTTCACTGCACATTAAAATAGACCCTTTATATGTGTCTGCTGTTTAATCGTCTCTGTTCTCTCTGGGACGGTAGAACAATGATTTCATATATATTTATGGTTCTGAGTTGAAGTGAAAGCTTAAAAAAAAGCTGTTTCTTTTTTTAAATCATCACCACAGACGGAGTATTTGTGGCTTCAGACACGTTTTCTGTCCTTACGAGCAAAAACAACCAATCAGTGCAGCACGAGTGTCACTGGAATCTGAACTTCACCCGATCAATAGCCTCTTCTTGTCCAGGGAACTTCAATTTGCAGACATTATTATTCTCAGGGCCACGGATGACATTTTACAGTTTCCACATTATTAGTGCATTAGCTGTGACACACAACCGGCAAAGTGACCCTTTCAAATTAAAGTGCAGGATGAGAAAGGTGGTTTCAAGGTTTTGATTTAAATCACAGGATGGTTGGAGGCATTTTAATAAAATAAAGCAGTTCTGCTCGACTGGTTCAACCCTATAAAAAGTACATTACCCATGTAAACATTTGGATGATTATTCATTTCTAATAACCTGCTTCATTCCTCCCGGTAATAACGTTATTTCCTGCTCTTCACTGACTCTTAATGCATTTAGAGCTGCCTCGGGCTACATCCTCCATTCAGATTAAGATTCAGCTTCACATGTGAGATTGTCCTCCTCCGGGCTGTCTCCGTCCATCTGTCTTTCTGTTCCTCTTCTCTCTCTCTCTTCTCCTCTGTCTCTCACTCCGCTCTCTCTCTGTCTGTAAGTGTCGGACATTTTTCTCTGCGGGGATTCCTCCTGTCACAAACTGACACTTGTTTCCCTTCCACCAATCTCCTGCTGAGAGCGGCGGGACCGATGAGAGCGAGCTGCGTCTCCTCCCATGTAAACATCCATTACTGAACACAGAGGGATAGAGGGGGGGGGGGGGGGGGGGGTATCTGCAGCTGATGTGTTTCAGGTGTCATCGACAAAACAAACCTTATGAAAGCTCTGACCTCAATTTCCACAACAGGGGATGGTGTTTCCACAGAGCAATCTGCTTCCATTACAAAGAGCTGCACTGGTTTCCAGCAGCCGCTCATCACAGACAAACACATCAACACCAGCGCTGCAGACGAGAGGCGCCTGTGAAACTCAACTCACAACTTCTGCTACACAATATAATTTGCATACACTAATCAGAAGTACCTAATAAAGATCTGTAAAATACGTCTTTGCCATTAGGGGGCAGAAAAGATCCAAAACAAGCTAGCAGGTTAAAAAGCGCTGAAATATTATCCACACAAATTTTCTATGGCTAATCTTGGCATATCCAGCAAAAACTATTAATGCAGAGGTCAGAATTTTTTTTCCCATTTACACGACAATCACTAATATACAGTTACCCGTCATATGGAGGCTCCAGTGCTGCAGTTAACAGTATAATAACTTTATCGTAAAACCGTCTGGTCCTTTTCTAGACTTCACGTCAGAGTCCTCAAACCTCAGACTCACTCTACACAGAATCCTATAGACTTCTCATTTCCCACCAAAGGTCAAAAGGTCATCAGACCATTCAGACTAACTGGGCGAGTTACATAGTTTACCAGAGCTCACCATCAAAATGTGACCGATCATATGTTGATTCAGTAACTCAATGTTTGACCTGCACAGGTATGTTTGAATCCTTCAAGATGATTATAACCTCCATCCAGCAAAGGGCGGTTGATTTAAATGCTCTCTGTTTGTCTGACAGCTGGATAACACAAAAAGTGTTGAACCGATTTTCTTAAAACACAATAGTGTATTGATATCTATGAGTGTGCACAATTTGGCTCAGCTTGAGTGAACATGAGGGGAAAGCCGGCTCTTTGCAGCGGTTTGCTCTCGACTCCAGTTTGGAAGAAGTGCTGTTCTCAACTCTGCAACGATCCTCCTCAGTAATTGCAGACATGTTTGTTTAGTCCACAGGCTGTTTGATTTGTTGCCTCCAGGAGCTGAACTGCTGAGTGTGGAATTAATGGAGACGCTAATGACCCTGCTGGATCAGAGCGGAGCAGTTTGTGCTTCAGCGGCTGCAGGTTCGAAGGGTTAATGGATTATTTCTGCTTCAGGGGCAGGAAGGAAAATAACGTGGTGACATGGAAACACGGGAGCCGAGAGGAGATGGGATTTCCTCCTGGTATTTAAACGTTCTCTCTTGTCCCTCCATCTGAAGGTGGAACCTGTAAACACATTTTAAACCACAGCGTTGATTCAGCAGATCTATCTATTCATAGCTGAGCTCATTTATTTTCTGCCAAGTCTAATTAGCTGCTTAATATTCTCTTTTTGTCGCGGTGGAAATAATTAATGCCCTGACCCGACCAAGAAGGAAGAATATCTCTCACTACATCATCAGCAGGTTTTTTTCACCCTCTCTGGAGTAAATATTGAACTGACCCGACACTGCTCAGTTGACATTTAGTAGTTAAGGGTCTTTGTGTTCAACAATCAGAATCTAATTAAGTGAAAATAAACTCTGGCCTCTTATGAACTCAACGGATAATTACAGTGCCAAGCTAAATTAAACACAGAATGAATTAATTAACTATTTGGTGTTTTATTAAAGCTCTGAATTCATTATTCATGAATTAAACTCTGAGATTGTTTCCAACATAACCTGAGAGTTTCTTGTCCTTAAGAAGAAAGTCAGAAGTCAGGAGAAGGTTTTTTCTTATACTCTGCATCTCGTGACTGGTTTTGTATTTTTAGCTTCTGGCAGAAGGTCTCTGGGACCTTACATACGTCCAAGGTTAAACATGCCCGGCCTTCAATCAGAAGTATGAGTTCATTTAGTCTGTAATGTGCAGGTACGAAATAGATGATATGGTGCAGTACCACAAGAAAATGTAGGGGGCGATGTGGCATAAAGTTCCAGCAAGGATGATCATAGGACACGAGGAAGACATTTTCACAACAGAGGAGAGACTTTAACGACACTATCGTTATATAACTATGTTTTTGTCATAAGCGGGTTCGACCCTGTGCTGCCCTCTAGTGGCCGTGAGGGCTACATCGTGTGAAACTGACATAGGGACGTTTACAGAACAGTCAGAGGAGCTTCACTGATCAACAGAAACAACGTCTGTGAAGCACAGTGATGACGACTCACAGAGATAAATGGTTCAGAGCCTAATGTGAAACCGGCCAATTGCTATGTACCAATTATAATAAAAGAGAGCAAAGGATTGTGGGTCGCTGGAGTCCGACCAGGCTTCCCATCAGCAGATCTGGACTGGGCTCAGTCACATCCCACTGCCTGTAGGAGTGGGAGTCCTTCTGTGTAATTATCGCCCGTTTGACACAGTCTGAGCGTCTCGTCTGGAATATGAATGAAAGAGATTAGACAGAAAAAAGATCAGAGCGAAGTCTCGTACCTGAAAGAATTATCAACGCCTCGACTCCCACAATTATCTGGTTCGTGGACGCTCGGCTTCCAAACGTCTTCAGGCCGATAATTCACTTTCTTTGAGACTCGGATTCCTGCTGTAAAATCCAACACATCAGCCGGCGTGTCACAGGTTGATAGAGGATATCTATATATATATATATATATTTACATCTATATGGCACAAAGCCCAGACTTACTATTGATGTTTGAAGCTTTTAGTGATGCAGCTATTAAAAGCTCAATGATTTGTGTGTTTGTGGCTTTTTAATGCTTATTCCACCGGGAATGTGTTTCCCAGATCTCAGGCTCGGGTCCAGGCAGTTTGTCGTCACGTCACCGTTCACTGACCTTTGTTACCGTAAAAAATAAAACCAACTTTTTCCAAACATCCTCATTAACCTCCAACGGGCCCTGGTTATTAAGCTACAGACCAAAGGGCACAGACGCTTGATGGGCTCCCGGGCAATTTTCCTTTTTTATTTATTTATTAATAAATCAGGCGCAGCATTCAGGGCATGTACAGAACACATTTGATTCCTTGTGGAGAGCAAAGTGCGTCATTGGGAAATGAAAAGGAAACCATTAAAATACAACTGGACTAAAAGGCTTAAAGCATCTTATATTACATGGAAAATAAAGCAGCCGGGGCTTTTGAATACCTGACTGTCTGTCTCCTGCTGCTCCTCCACTGCTCCCCGGGGGGTCGGATCAGAGTCTGTCTCCTCCTCCGCTCTCCTGTTCCTCCATCACTCTCCTCCTTCCTCCTGTTCTGGTTAGGAAAACAGGATGCAAACGACAAAAGTCAAAGTGAGTCCAACCTAATAATCTCCCATTCTGTGATGTGATGGTTCTATGTTTAAAAACCCAATTAAATACAAGAAAGAAAAAGTAATTTCTTCGCTTCTGAAATCAGATTATAATCACCAGGATGGCCGAGTGGTTAAGGCGTTGCACTCAAGATGCAATGGACTCAAGTCCTCGTGGGTTCAAATCCCACTCCTGGTAGAGAAAGATTTCCTCGTTGGGAGCATACAACAAGACTGTAGCTCATAAACTGGATGAAAATATAAAGAGCTGCCCCTGACTCTTTGGCAAGGACAGGATTGAACACAGAGATGACTTCTGGGATGTCAAAACCTTTAGACTTATAATTCATCACAACAGATGCAAGCACCTTTCTGCAGATGTTGCTTTAGTTCAGAGAACAAGTGGACAGCTTTCAGCGTTTCTTATGATTTGAAGTCAGAAAAGCAAAAGTTGATTTCTCTCTCTTGAACAAAGCAGGGAAAGACATTTATTCCACGTGGAATGTGAATAATGTTTATGATTTGAGGGAGGACAGGTCTGAAGATCGTTTATGAGGGAGTGTAACCTTCACAAGGTTCAAGGTTGAGCCTGGACACTTGTTTTTTTGTGGTTGTGCAGAGGGGGAAGACGGGAGCATCTAGACGACCTTACATTTCATCTTGATGTACGTTTTCCTTTAGTCCAAAGTGTTTTGATGTGAATTTTGATTAGCAAAGAAACATGTCAATTCATGAGCTTTACTGTTGCAGCCTGAAACGTCCTGGTCCCAAGATGCCCGTTGACATAAAATGTGATTGTCCTTTTGTTTCAGCTTGTGACAAAAATAATCTAAACTTCCCTGTAAATTAATTAAAGATTAGAAACCTAATTTACTTTTTTGGCACCTCTGTGTCTGCTTGAATCTCAGTTTCGGAGGTTATAATGTCTCCATTCAGGACAAATCGCCGGCCTCAAAAAGACGGTTTAGAAATTCACCTCTTTCAAACTGCTTTCAGGTGCAGTAATGGATTTTCAACAGAGAGCAAGAGAGGCTGAGAAACAGAGCGATAGCGAACAGAGTGCGAGCAAATGAGAGACAGACACGGAAAGAAGAGAGAGACGGAGACGTTTGGAAGATTCAGGCAAATTTCCTGCAGCGTATTCCAACTTGGACGAGATGAAAGAGCGGCAGAGAGAGAGAAGATGGAGGGAGAGGAATACGGGTCGTCTCTGTGGGACACACCGGCCTTCAAGGTGTCTGCCTGGGGACAAAAGACGGAGCAGCCAGGACACTGGGGCTGTGTGTTCAGCAGGTAAATGAGGGATTCCTCAGGGAGATCAGACACAGAAAGCTCATCTATTCCCTCTCTGACTTCCATCAAGGTCAAATCTCCCCCCCGTCCCGTCCTCAGAGACGCTGCTGACGAGCCCACGAGCAAGGCAGTCATTGTGTAAGAGCAAAAGAGCCAGAGATCCGACCCCAGTCAACAACAGACTGCATTCAGCAGGAAGGACAATAAGCAGGAAACTGGAGGTCATTCGCGACCAATAGGAGACAAAACTTCAACCACAGGTCAAGTCTTGTAACTTCAGTTTTTCTGTGAGATATACATTATATTCCAACATTTTTCATTATTTAGTTTAGTTAGTATTCATTTTGCTTCTGATTATTTTTACAAGCATCAGGGATCTGCCTATTCCCAGAAAAATTAAATACCAATATTCCTCCATTGTAACTTTCTCTTCTGTATAATTTATTGCTTCCTGATTGTTTTTTGGATCCTCTTTATCGTTATAAAATCAATTTTAACATTTTATCAAAGTCGTATATTATATGTAGATAATTGATAATTGATTTATGTTTCTCAGCTCAGTAATGACGAGAAGTGTCAAAGCTCTACAGCCCTTAAGGGAAATAGTGTTTGACGACCACACAAATCTTTATTTTTGTTGAATTTCAGGAAGTTTAACAGTTTCTTTCATGAGAACCAGAGGAGTCAGAGGATCGGTTCAATCACAGCTTTGATCGACTTTCACCCACAAACTGAACTGTGCTAAATGTCTGAGTCAGAGAGGATCCGAATCACTGGAGGAGATTTTTCCCATAGGAGTCTGTGATAGGGAAGATTTCCTCTCATCATCATCATCATCATTTCCACACACACAGAAGTCACTGCAGCCCTCGATTATGGCTGTGAACTGGAATATAACAGACTCAGACTGTGAAACGTGGACAGTAATGTCTGTTCAATACAGAGCTCTGCTACATCGTGATGATTCACACCTTCAACACAAACCTTCATCAATTTAGACTCTGGCCAACAGTGTCCATTTTTAATGCTTTTCAGATTTGTCCCCTTTTCCTGCACAGTGTCAGCTTTTTGGAGGTGAGCTAATAAACCAGGGATCTTGGAAGAGGAAATCATTCTCTCCCACAGAAAAGAGATTAAAAGAGTAAAACACAATGGTGAAACAACCTCAGTCAGCAAGTGATCAGAATAAATAAAATGTTTGTGTTGTTTTTCCATGGAGACGTGCAGGATGCCTGTTGTGTTTAATTTAGTGGCAAATTCGGACATTTCCCCTGTGGAGACGTTAACACACAGAATAACATGATGACCTCTGTTCATATCCGCATCTCAAACATAGCCGGCGTACACACAAGCACACACACACACACACGCACACACACACACACACACACACACACAAACACACACACACACACACACACAGACATGGCTCTGTGGGAGTAGATTTGATTCAGGCTTAATTAATGATTTGATAAGTGCTGGGCTGTTGAAAGGAGCTCGGGGGAAAGGAGACAACCAGATGTTTATATGTGATGAATTTTTCCAACTGCTACATGTTGAGCTAAGAACACAAGCCCCCCCCCCCTCACACACACACACTTTGTCGACCTGTAGAAACACACGTGCGTCCTTCTCCAGCAGAATAACAGAGAGAAACTCTTAAAGTATCATTAAAGAGAACGCTCTTCTCATTGTTTTACGGTAGCAGTATTGCCCGTTTTATTAGAGGTGTAAAGGTTTCTGTGTATATGACCGATGTTGTCAGTTCCCTTGTTACCTGTGCATGAGACGGATGAATAGAGCCGGTGCACATGAGAATAAAATACTTAAACAGACGCTACGCTCATACTTTTTAGTTACACTGCGCGAGTCAAGACAACTTAACAGAAGAGACGAGACGCGCACGAGAAGCAGGTGAGTGCACGTGTGTCCTTTCTGTTGGGATCAGGGACATTTGGTCCTCAAACGTTCAACGGACTGAGTCAGAGTTAGAGTTTGTTAGTTTAGTTTAGTTTAGTTTAGTTTAGTTTAGTTTAGATTAGTTAGTTTAAAGTTTAGACTAGTTAGGTTGGGGGCAGTCAAACGCATTATTTGTGTGCTCACTACTAGAGACAAGAGTGTGTTGAGCTCAATCGATTCTTTAAATTATAGTTTAAAGATAGTTTTTGATTGTTTGATATTTACAGTTTATTAATGATTATGTTGAACATATTTATCTGACTCAGAAACTGCAGCTGGGTTTCTGAGAAGTCACATGACTGAGAGAAAGAGAGACAGGGAGGAAGGGAGAGAGGAAGGGAGGGGCGGAGAGAGAGAGAGATAAAGAGAGAGAGAGAGAGAGAGAGAGAGAGAGAGAGAGAGAGAGAGGCAGCAGGAAAAGAGGATAAGATAAGAAGTCCTTTATTAGTCCAACAGTGAGGACATGTGCAGTTTTACTGCAGCAGAAGACATTACATAAGTAGCAGGACTTGGGTGAAGGGAGATAAAGACATAGAACAGGGATGTCCAAACTACGGCCCGCGGGGCCATTTGCGGCCCGCCATCCATTTTCAAGTGACCCGCCTCCAAAAAAAACTAACAATTTAATAGCACTTAAATGGAACTTAATTATAGCACTATTGTACTTACTATTGTAAGTCGCTTTGGATAAAAGCGTCAGCTAAATTAAATGTAATATGATGGACTATGGTCCACTGTATTGCAGCTGTCCCTCAGAACGCCACCACTTGGCGGCGTGAGTGGCCCAGACCGTAGTATTTTTTTCTATATGTGGCCCTCAGGACAAAAAGTTTGGACACCCCTGACATAGAAGAACCAGAGGGAGGGGGTAGGGAGACAGAGTTTATAAACAAACTTGACATTTAATCTCATATATAATAATATCATATATATAGTATGGAGGATATGTATAATTAAATGCATGATAAATACAGAAATGCACAAATCAGTCACCAGGAAGTAGTAAAACTGGATCATCACACTGCTGTGACCTATCCTGCGTGAGACTGTCTCATTAGCATACCGACACACAAAGACAGAAGTAATCAACTTCAATATCCACTCGTTCGTCTCTTTAACGTCAAACATCCTCTCTTTGACCCGACCTCTGACCTTTGTCTTCCAGCCTCACGTTCATCTCAGTGACAAACTCCAGGAAACATCATGACCACCGCTGACAGGCTGCTGGAGCAGATGTTCTCCTGGATCGACCAGAGGAGTCGCTGTGCGGACCAACTGGTCAAACTGGCCCAGGAGCTCGAGTCCCTCAGGCAGAAATGCAAAGGTGGTGAATGTGTGGGCAGCTCGGTGGCTGTGGTGGGGGCTGCGTGTGTGATCGGTGCCGGCGTCACCTTCCTCACCGGGGGAGCAGCTGCTCCATTTTTAGGTTTGTTGGGAGGAACATATTTAGGAGCAGGTGCCGTCATCTCTGTGGCCACGAAACTCCTCGAGCACTTCCTGTCCGGCAGCACCATGAAAGACGCAAAGGAAATCGAAGAGAAAAGCAACAAATTAGCAAAAGACATTCAGCGACTGTTTGAGAAACTGAAGTCGGAGAAGACGGAGGCGAACAGATTCACCGACCCGGACGATTTGGACAGACACATCCTGACGGACATCATGAGAGCTGTGGCAAGACGAAGTGGAGTGAAGGTGAACATCAACTTCAGAATGATCGCAGACGAGCCGAATTGGTCTACTGGTGGAGGACTACATAACACAAGGTTCGGTCCCGGCCTCAACCTCCCGATTCTGGTGAGCGTCACTGGAGTTTTAGCGTTTTTCACGCTCAAGTCAATCGGGACGAAATCTAAGTTTCTATTTGATAAAGGAAGTCAGCAGCTGATCACGAAAATATCTGTGACTGGAATGAAAACAGTGCTCAAAGGAGGCGGCATGGTGAGACCCACTTCCTGTACACACACACTTTTCCTATTTGATTCGTAATTGAATTTTTTTATGAAGGATAACTTGATCATCTGATAATTTATCCTTTATGATCTGTTTTGGTCAATCATCAGCTGGTGGGAGGAGCTATTGGAATGGCGTTTGCGCTTAATGAGGCGATCGACAGCTGGACAGATCTGATCAAGAACAACAACGTGACTGAAGCCAGCCAATCCCTGCGAGACACAGCCGAAGCAATCCGAAAGATCTCGAAGGCCCTGAGGGATCAGTTTAAAGATATGAAGTAAGTGATTCTCAGTTTCTGCTCCTGCAGGTTTGTCTCCTCGGGTAAACAGCTACACGTCCAAATCACTTCTACAACGTGACCTTCACTTCAATTTAATGAGAAAATCATCAGAGGTTTAGGGAAGAACAGTTTGACATTTCTATAATTTTACATCTGCAAACTAGGAACCACAGAGCAACACCTTAATGCAGCCTGTTAGCAGCTGTTCCTGACATGTTCCTGACCTGTTCCTGAAATGTTCTGCAGGTTCTGTATGTCTGAACAATTGTCTGAGTCGTTGTCTCTGGACATTTTCTGGAACTTTTCCTGCAGGTTCTTCGTAAAATGTTCGTCAAGAACCTCTACCAACTTCCCCTGGTGTTAAAGGGGACATATTATGAAAATTCCACTTTTGTAGTGCTTCTACATGTTAATTTGGGTATCTGGCATGTCTACCGTCCCAAAGTCTCTGGAAAATAACAACTACCGCGATTTGCTGTGGTTCCTCTACGCCAGAAACGATACGCTAGAGGGCGTAGAATGGGATTACTACCCGAATAGATGTCATAGCCCCCTCCTCAGCTCAGGGCGTTCCTGTCACGGTGCTCGGGCTCGCTTGGTGCTGTCCTTGGGCTGCCGGCTCCACGTCAGCGGCTTGCTGCGGTTGAAGCAGCAGGTATAAACAGAAAACAGCTGTTTGTGGGGAGCTTTGTTAGAAAACAGAACCAGAACGTGTTCCAGGTCCTGGAACAGAAGTACTAGGCCGCAATGTTGGAGCAGCAGCCATCAGCCATGCGACACCACCTGGTAGCTAAACTCGACACCTGGGAGCACCAAGCTTGTGACCAGTCAGGTGACTCAAGTCCCTGCAGAGCAACGTCCTGGACACATCCAGCTCGTACGAGTTCCAACGCTATCAACACAAAGAGTCCTAACTGCATCGTTGTCACCTAGTCAAGTATAACTTGGTTCAGCCCGGTGCAGTAATAAAGCACTGGTACCTACAGCAGATATGCAGCAGGGGGCACTGTTGTTAGACACAGAGCCAGAAGGAAACATGGTCAAACAACCAGATTCAGATGCTCGAATAAAACTAACCCAGAGTAAATAGAAACGTCAAAATGTAAAGTAACGCAACAGTAACAAAACAATATGTATAAACATCTGTAGCTGCATATGCTTATGGCTAACACTAGCAACGACACAGTGGACTAGGAAGGCAGACGAAAATCAGAGACTTCTTTAAACATATTATCTCTCTCACACAAATTGACACGGGTTGGAAAAAACATGTCCCCTTCATTAACGGATTAGTTGACTACTTGCAAGGAATAGTCGACACCTACTAAAACGTAGTAATCAGGAATGCCCTCGCTCTTACTACCCACTGATGATGGACAACAATCATCTCAATTCACCGTGCTTGAACAATCCTTTAGACACTAGAACAGCAAACACACATTTGAAAAATCCACTGGGAGTTTCAACTTCCCATTTCAGTGTAAAATGTGTTTGAAGTCGTGCTAACTGGACCTTCTGCTGTTTTATTCACAGGCAGATGCTCGAGGAGATGGAAGAAGAACAGTGCGAGCAGGCGAAGGTTAAACGCATTATTGAAAACCCAAACAGAAGCTCTCAAGACGAGGGAGAATTATTAAGGTATGCCATTGAAGCATGCCAGATCAAAGAGGTGCAACAATGGTGGAATGAGAATCAAGGGATGGAGACTTTCCTCAAACTTGTGGAATTGTTTCGATTAATGAAAAATGAAATCAACAAGAAATCAAACGAGGACGAGGCTGATTACGAAGATAGTGAAGTGGACATCATCTTTCTGGCTCACGGATCGATCACACAACCCCCGATTCCAGCTTCCTGTCTCCGGCCCTGGCCCAACATCCAAGACGTGCTCCTCTATTCCCCCTGGAACTGTCTCCTCAATGCTGATGCAGCCTACGGCATCGCTACAGGACTCATGCAGCCTTGGCACAGAAGCTTTATCTGTGCTTCAGGAAGTGGCTGTAAAAATTGTTATGAAGGACACCGGCCCATGAAACCGCCACTTGGCTGGAACTCAATGAAGGAAGCAGGACTGATTCCAAACATCATGGTCAGTACTATCACGGATCCACAAGATCGTGCATGGACGACTTTTGTCGATCTAACAGCAGAATATGGTACACCACGGAGAGGCCGCATCCTCGTCCCGTTCATCCTTGGTGGTTCGGCAGTAACCATCCCGTTCTACATCGTCACCTGGGTCATGTCTCTGGTGCTTTTTATCTTCGGGATCAAAGCCACCGTCCATCTCGCCGCCTGTCTGGGTGATGGATCTACCTGGTTTAAGTTTCCCAGAGAGTTCCTGGAGCATCAGTACTCCTACACTGTTGACAACACCGTGATGACAGCACAGTCCATGTGGCCCATCACCCGACCCGACCTGCACAGGAAGCTACGGGCCATGTTCGATTAGACGGACAAAACTTCAACATTTTCTGGAGCTGTAAAGTTCTGTTCCAGTGAAAGTTTTGTCGATGCCTCAAGCTGAACTGATTTCCCAGCTCGATGCATCTCCGAGTGTTGCAACACGTCGGTATCAACAAACAATCCCATTTTAATCAACGATCACTTTGAGAACTTCTCAGTCGATTCTTTTCCCCGCTCGACACAGATGAGTTATGAATGTTAGAAATCATATTTACTATGATCTAACCCTGAAGTAGGGCGGCTGTGGCTGAGGGGTCGAGTGGTCGTCCTCCAACCAGATGGTCGGCTGATTGGATCAATTGCATTATAATGATGTGGAGGAGTCGGGGTGTCCGACATGGTCGCACCTGTAATGGAAAATTATATAATCATACTTTACTCTGCATTATGAATGCTTATGTAACCACACTTATCTGTGCTTATGCATATCACGTGTGACAAGTTGTCTGTTGGTGACTCACTAGGTGCCGGTCTCTGGGAATCCAGACATCGGAGCCACTAATCACTGTGCTGTCTCCTCCAGTCTTATATTCTGGGGTGTACTTCGCATTTTCACACACTCACACAATTTACCTTAGATGCAAACACATCACCTCTTTTTGTTTAAAAGAGCACAACTGACAATGTTTCGTGGTCTTCCCCAGCTTCACGTCGGCATGCTGTAAGATCGCTTGAACGTCTTTGCCAAAGAATAAACGTGCACTTGAAAGACAATTAGGGTCTTTATTTCAGAAAATGATTTCCTCCACACACCTGAGCAGCAGGTCCCTGGTTCAATTCCCGACTGGACGGACCAGCGTTTCATTTCTCTGACCTCAGTCAAATAAACACAACAGCCAATGCTAGGATCACCTCCAGCAACCAACTCTGTGTCCCTGTGACCTTTGACCACTGAGACTCATCAGTTCATCCGAGTCTAAATGGACATTTGTACCAAATTTGAAAGGATTTTCTGATCTCCTGCCAAAAAGAAATAATTGAAGTAAGTCCCCAAAAAATACCTGTATGTACACGTACACTGTAATCTGATTACTTTCTGGCACGCAGACCCTGACGTATTTGTTTTCAAGCTGAACTGGTCCAACCTCTGAAGGAGCTGAACATGATCAGACGATGAACAGGGTAGGGAGAATCCTCTTGGATTTTTGGACAGATCAATCCAGGTTCGTCTTTTGTTTTCACTCCATTGAGTTGAACCAGAGTCGAAGCAGAGACCTTTTCTGCCCATAGTCCAAGTTTCTGCCACTAGTCCACTGAACCATCAGTAATCACTTATATTGTTATACAATTTAATAATGATCAATTATGAAATCTGTTCAACCAATGAAGAGCTGATAATAAACATGAAATTAAAACCATGAACCTGTTTGATCAGTTTACAGCTGAAGATCATGTGTGTTCATTTCATTTGTGTCATTTTACTGGATGTGGACTAACAGGATGCAGTTTACACTGCAGCTCTGTGAACTTATATATATTTATATATTTAATTAAAACAATCAGTCCTTTTTTCTGGATTATTGACTTACAGAGCATTACATTATTATTATTATCAACACAGCTTTACATCTTTCACATGTAAACAGCACATTGGCTCAGATCCAAACTCACATTGATGACGTACTGATCAGGGACGAGAGTGATGAGAGTTTGGTCGTATCACACAGGCCCAACCAGGCTGCAGCTGTTTCCTGCTCTGAGCTGCAGGCGTCCTCAGTCAGTAAAGAAACCAGACTATCACAGACACTTAATGAACACTGCCCGAGAGGACGAATGAAACATGTAACTGATCCAGGTGCCGAACGAGTGAGGGAAGCAAATGTGCCGCGAGGTTTCGTGGAATTAGACGACGAGAGGAGACGGTGGAGCTGAGTGAAGAATCAGACAGAGTCCAGGGGAGAGTTAGTCTGACTCATTTGAGTTGAGCCGAGGTTTCTCTTCATCAGCTTCGATGATACGATGCAGAGACACTTTGATATTTAATCTCCATATTCAGACAGAGTTGTACAGTTTTCACTGCAGCATGGCCCTTCGCCCTCTGATGACCTTGTTTTCTCTAAACTCAGAGTTAGAGGTCTTGAGTTCAGAGGGATCTTCATCTAAATAATGTCATGAATCAGACCCAGAGGAGCAGAACCACTAATGACCTTTATAATGAGAGGCCTGGAGTCCACCTGCCTCTCCTCACCTCCTGCTTTGACCTCTGCCCTTTCACTGTTCGTCCTTTTGTCTTCCGCTCTCACTTTCCTTTTTCAACAGATTTATTTCTCTACGTCCTCCAGCCGCTCCGCAGCCTCCTATCATTAAAGAGAACGCTCTTCTCATTGTTTTACGGTAGCAGTATTGCCCGTTTTATTAGAGGTGTAAAGGTTTCTGTGTATATGACCGATGTTGTCAGTTCCCTTGTTACCTGTGCATGAGACGGATGAATAGAGCCGGTGCACATGAGAATAAAATACTTAAACAGACGCTACGCTCATACTTTTTAGTTACACTGCGCGAGTCAAGACAACTTAACAGAAGAGACGAGACGCGCACGAGAAGCAGGTGAGTGCACGTGTGTCCTTTCTGTTGGGATCAGGGACATTTGGTCCTCACACGTTCAACGGACTGAGTCAGAGTTAGAGTTTGTTAGTTTAGTTTAGTTTAGTTTAGTTTAGTTTAGTTTAGATTAGTTAGTTTAAAGTTTAGACTAGTTAGGTTGGGGGCAGTCAAACGCATTATTTGTGTGCTCACTACTAGAGACAAGAGTGTGTTGAGCTCAATCGATTCTTTAAATTATAGTTTAAAGATAGTTTTTGATTGTTTGATATTTACAGTTTATTAATGATTATGTTGAACATATTTATCTGACTCAGAAACTGCAGCTGGGTTTCTGAGAAGTCACATGACTGAGAGAAAGAGAGACAGGGAGGAAGGGAGAGAGGAAGGGAGGGGCGGAGAGAGAGAGAGATAAAGAGAGAGAGAGAGAGAGAGAGAGAGGCAGCAGGAAAAGAGGATAAGATAAAAAGTCCTTTATTAGTCCAACAGTGAGGACATGTGCAGTTTTACAGCAGCAGAAGACATTACATAAGTAGCAGGACTTGGGTGAAGGGAGATAAAGACATAGAACAGGGATGTCCAAACTACGGCCCGCGGGGCCATTTGCGGCCCGCCGTCCATTTTCAAGTGACCCGCCTCCAAAAAAAACTAACAATTTAATAGCACTTAAATGGAACTTAATTATAGCACTATTGTACTTACTACTGTAAGTCGCTTTGGATAAAAGCGTCAGCTAAATTAAATGTAATATGATGGACTATGGTCCACTGTATTGCAGCTGTCCCTCAGAACGCCACCACTTGGCGGCGTGAGTGGCCCAGACCGTAGTATTTTTTTCTATATGTGGCCCTCAGGACAAAAAGTTTGGACACCCCTGACATAGAAGAACCAGAGGGAGGGGGTAGGGAGACAGAGTTTATAAACAAACTTGACATTTAATCTCATATATAATAATATCATATATATAGTATGGAGGATATGTATAATTAAATGCATGATAAATACAGAAATGCACAAATCAGTCACCAGGAAGTAGTAAAACTGGATCATCACACTGCTGTGACCTATCCTGCGTGAGACTGTCTCATTAGCATACCGACACACAAAGACAGAAGTAATCAACTTCAATATCCACTCGTTCGTCTCTTTAACGTCAAACATCCTCTCTTTGACCCGACCTCTGACCTTTGTCTTCCAGCCTCACGTTCATCTCAGTGACAAACTCCAGGAAACATCATGACCACCGCTGACAGGCTGCTGGAGCAGATGTTCTCCTGGATCGACCAGAGGAGTTGCTGTGCGGACCAACTGGTCAAACTGGCCCAGGAGCTCAAGTCCCTTAGGCAGAAATGCAAAGGCGGTGAATGTGTGGGCAGCTCGGTGGCTGTGGTGGGGGCTGCGTATGAGCCGAATTGGTCTACTGGTGGAGGACTACATAACACAAGGTTCGGTCCCGGCCTCAACCTCCTGATTCTGGTGACCGTCACGGGAGTTTTAGCGTTTTTCACGCTCAAGTCAATCGGGACGAAATCTAAGTTTCTATTTGATAAAGGAAGTCAGCAGCTGATCACGAAAATATCTGTGACTGGAATGAAAACAGTGCTCAAAGGAGGCGGCATGGTGAGACCCACTTCCTGTACACACACACTGTTCTTATTCAATTCTTAATTTAATGTTTTTAAGACGGATAATTTGATCATCTGATAATTAATCCTTTATGATCTGTTTAGGTCAATCATCAGCTGGTGGGAGGAGCTATTGGAATGGCATTTGCGCTTAATGAGGCGATCGACAGCTGGACAGATCTGATCAAGAACAACAATGTGACTGAAGCCAGCCAATCCCTGCGAGACACAGCCAAAGCAATCCGAAAGATCTCGAAGGCCCTGAGGGATCAGTTTAAAGATATGAAGTAAGTTCTTACTTCATATTCTCAGTTTCTGCTCCTGCAGGTTTGTCTCCTCGGGTAAACAGCTACACGTCCAAATCACTTCTACAACGTGACCTTCACTTCAATTTAATGAGAAAATCATCAGAGGTTTAGGGAAGAACAGTTTGACGTTTCTATAATTTTACATCTGCAAACTAGGAACCACAGAGCAACACCTTAATGCAGCCTGTTAGCAGCTGTTCCTGACATGTTCCTGACCTGTTCCTGACATGTTCTGCAGGTTCTGTATGTCTGAACAATTGTCTGAGTCTGTGTCTCTGGACATTTTCTGGAACTTTTCCTGCAGGTTCTTCGTAAAATGTTCGTCCAGAACCTCTACCAACTTTCCCTGGTGTTAAAGGGGACATATTATGAAAATTCCACTTTTGTAGTGCTTCTACATGTTAATTTGGGTATCTGGCATGTCTACCGTCCAAAAATCTCTGGAAAATAACAAATACCGCGATTTGCTGTGGTTCCTCTACGCCAGAAACGATACGCTAGAGGGCGTAGAATGGGATTACTACCCGAATAGATGTCATAGCCCCCTCCTCAGCTCAGGGCGTTCCTGTCACGGTGCTCGGGCTCGCTTGGTGCTGTCCTTGGGCTGCCGGCTCCACGTCAGCGGCTTGCTGCGGTTGAAGCAGCAGGTATAAACAGAAAACAGCTGTTTGTGGGGAGCTTTGTTAGAAAACAGAACCAGAACGTGTTCCAGGTCCTGGAACAGAAGTACTAGGCCGCAATGTTGGAGCAGCAGCCATCAGCCATGCGACACCACCTGGTAGCTAAACTCGACACCTGGGAGCAACAAGCTTGTGACCAGTCAGGTGACTCAAGTCCCTGCAGAGCAACGTCCTGGACACATCCAGCTCGTACGAGTTCCAACACTATCAACACAAAGAGTCCTAACTGCATCGTTGTCAACTAGTCATGTATAAGTGGGTTTAGCCCGGTGCAGTAATACAGCACTGGTACCTACAGCAGATATGCAGCAGGGGGCACTGTTGTTAGACACAGAGCCAGAAGGAAACATGGTCAAACAACCAGATTCAGATGCTCGAATAAAACTAACCCAGAGTAAATAGAAACGTCAAAATGTAAAGTAACGCAACAGTAACAAAACAATATGTATAAACATCTGTAGCTGTATACGCTTATGGCTAACACTAGCAACGACACAGTGGACTAGGAAGGCAGACGACAATCAATAGTCGACACCTACTAAAACGTAGTGATCAGGAATGCCCCCACTCTTACTAACCACTGATGATGGACAACCATCATCTCAATTCACCGTGCTTGAACAATCCTTTAGACACTAGAACAGCAAACACACATTTGAAAAATCCACTGGGAGTTTCAACTTCCCATTTCAGTGTGTTTGAAGTCGTGCTAACTGGACCTTCTGCTGTTTTATTCACAGGCAGATGCTCAAGAAGATGGAAGAAGAACAGTGCGAGCAGGCGAAGGTTAAACGCATTATTGAAAACCCAAACAGAAGCTCTCAAGACGAGGGAGAATTATTAAGGTATGCCATTGAAGCATGCCAGATCAAAGAGGTGCAACAATGGCTGAGGGAGAATCAAGGGATGGAGACTTTCATCAAACTTGTGGAGTTGTTTCGATTAATGAAAAATCAAATCATCAAGAAGTCAAACGAGGACGAGTCTAATTACGAAGATATTGAAGTGGACATTATCTTTCTGGCTCACGGAAAGATCACACAACCCCCGATTCCAGCTTCCTGTCTCCGGCCCTGGTCCAACATCCAAGACGTGCTCCTCTATTCCCCCTGGAACTGTCTCCTCAATGCTGATGCAGCCTACGGCATCGCTACAGGACTCATGCAGCCTTGGCACAGAAGCTTTATCTGTGCTTCAGGAAGTGGCTGTAAAAATTGTCATGAAGGACACCGGCCCATGAAACTGCCACCTGTCTGGAACTCAATGAAGGAAGCAGGACTGATTCCAAACATCATGGTCAGTACTATCACGGATCCAAAAGATGGTGCATGGACGACTTTTGTCGATCTAACAGCAGAATATGGTACACCACGGAGAGGCCGCATCCTCGTCCCGTTCATCCTTGGTGGTTCGGCAGTAACCATCCCGTTCTTCATCGTCACCTGGGTCATGTCTCTGGTGCTGTTTATTTTCCGGATCAAAGCCACCGTCCATCTCGCCGCCTGTCTGGGTGATGGATCTACCTGGTTTAAGTTTCCCAGAGAGTTCCTGGAGCATCAGTACTCCTACACTGTTGACAACACCGTGATGACAGCACAGTCCATGTGGCCCATCACCCGACCCGACCTGTACAGGAACCTACGGGCCATGTTCGATTAGACGGACAAAACTTCAACATTTTCTGGAGCTGTAAAGTTCTGTTCCAGTGAAAGTTTTGTCGATGCCTCAAGCTGAACTGATTTCCCAGCTCGATGCATCTCCGAGTGTTGCAACACGTCGGTATCAACAAACAATCCCATTTTAATCAACGATCACTTTGAGAACTTCTCAGTCGATTCTTTTCCCCGCTCGACACAGATGAGTTATGAATGTTAGAAATCATATTTACTATGATCTAACCCTGAAGTAGGGCGGCTGTGGCTGAGGGGTCGAGTGGTCGTCCTCCAACCAGATGGTCAGCTGATTGGATCAATTGCATTATAATGATGTGGAGGAGTCGGGGTGTCCGACATGGTCGCACCTGTAATGGAAAATTATATAATCATACTTTACTCTGCATTATGAATGCTTATGTAACCACACTTATCTGTGCTTATGCATATCACGTGTGACAAGTTGTCTGTTGGTGACTCACTAGGTGCCGGTCTCTGGGAATCCAGACATCGGAGCCACTGATCACTGTGCTGTCTCCTCCAGTCTTATATTCTGGGGTGTACTTCGCATTTTCACACACTCACACAATTTACCTTAGATGCAAACACATCACCTCTTTTTGTTTAAAAGAGCACAACTGACAATGTTTCGTGGTCTTCCCCAGCTTCACGTCGGCATGCTGTAAGATCGCTTGAACGTCTTTGCCAAAGAATAAACGTGCACTTGAAAGACAATTAGGGTCTTTATTTCAGAAAATGATTTCCTCCACACACCTGAGCAGCAGGTCCCTGGTTCAATTCCCGACTGGACGGACCAGCGTTTCATTTCTCTGACCTCAGTCAAATAAACACAACAGCCAATGCTAGGATCACCTCCAGCAACCAACTCTGTGTCCCTGTGACCTTTGACCACTGAGACTCATCAGTTCATCCGAGTCTAAATGGACATTTGTACCAAATTTGAAAGGATTTTCTGATCTCCTGCCAAAAAGAAATAATTGAAGTAAGTCCCCAAAAAATACCTGTATGTACACGTACACTGTAATCTGATTACTTTCTGGCACGCAGACCCTGACGTATTTGTTTTCAAGCTGAACTGGTCCAACCTCTGAAGGAGCTGAACATGATCAGACGATGAACAGGGTAGGGAGAATCCTCTTGGATTTTTGGACAGATCAATCCAGGTTCGTCTTTTGTTTTCACTCCATTGAGTTGAACCAGAGTCGAAGCAGAGACCTTTTCTGCCCATAGTCCAAGTTTCTGCCACTAGTCCACTGAACCATCAGTAATCACTTATATTGTTATACAATTTAATAATGATCAATTATGAAATCTGTTCAACCAATGAAGAGCTGATAATAAACATGAAATTAAAACCATGAACCTGTTTGATCAGTTTACAGCTGAAGATCATGTGTGTTCATTTCATTTGTGTCATTTTACTGGATGTGGACTAACAGGATGCAGTTTACACTGCAGCTCTGTGAACTTATATATATTTATATATTTAATTAAAACAATCAGTCCTTTTTTCTGGATTATTGACTTACAGAGCATTACATTATTATTATTATCAACACAGCTTTACATCTTTCACATGTAAACAGCACATTGGCTCAGATCCAAACTCACATTGATGACGTACTGATCAGGGACGAGAGTGATGAGAGTTTGGTCGTATCACACAGGCCCAACCAGGCTGCAGCTGTTTCCTGCTCTGAGCTGCAGGCGTCCTCAGTCAGTAAAGAAACCAGACTATCACAGACACTTAATGAACACTGCCCGAGAGGACGAATGAAACATGTAACTGATCCAGGTGCCGAACGAGTGAGGGAAGCAAATGTGCCGAGAGGTTTCGTGGAATTAGACGACGAGAGGAGACGGTGGAGCTGAGTGAAGAATCAGACAGAGTCCAGGGGAGAGTTAGTCTGACTCATTTGAGTTGAGCCGAGGTTTCTCTTCATCAGCTTCGATGATACGATGCAGAGACACTTTGATATTTAATCTCCATATTCAGACAGAGTTGTACAGTTTTCACTGCAGCATGGCCCTTCGCCCTCTGATGACCTTGTTTTCTCTAAACTCAGAGTTAGAGGTCTTGAGTTCAGAGGGATCTTCATCTAAATAATGTCATGAATCAGACCCAGAGGAGCAGAACCACTAATGACCTTTATAATGAGAGGCCTGGAGTCCACCTGCCTCTCCTCACCTCCTGCTTTGACCTCTGCCCTTTCACTGTTCGTCCTTTTGTCTTCCGCTCTCACTTTCCTTTTTCAACAGATTTATTTCTCTACGTCCTCCAGCCGCTCCGCAGCCTCCTCTCCCGTCTTTCTTTTCATGCTCTTTAATTATTTTCTTGCGTAAATCTGCTTTGGGGGGTAATTGAAAGAGTGAGAACAAAATATCGGCCTCGAAGGAGAATAAAGAACTTCTCTTTCTCCTCCATTAAAGCTGCTAAGTGGCTGCTTTCATCCAAAGTTACCCCACATACTGGGAGTGTGTACATTTTGTAGAACATGTATTTACACCAGGATATAACTTCTTCTAACTATTCTTGAACAGACATTCTGGATTCACCTGGTTTGTTGACAAAGGGGTCCGACAAATACCGTGTGTGTTTGTGTTTAGCGAAAAATTCACGTGACCGAGACAAGCGTCTTGACATGCGTAAAGCATGAGTCATAACGGAGAGGATCCGGTCATTTTTCAAAATAAAATACCTTTTGGGAATCAGATAATAAATAAAACAGAAATAATGTAAGTTGTTTATTCTTTCTGTGCGGCAATGTACCACATGACCCACGGCCCGATACCGGTCCACGGCCCGGGAGTTGGGGACCCCTGGTTCTGAGGACATTGTGGGCGGAGCCTCATTGGAAACACCAGGCAGTTCGACCTATAGAACCACACGTACTTCCTTCTCCAGCAGAATAACAGCGAAACATCGGAAGAGACGAGACGCGCACGAGAAGCAGGTAAGTGTGCGTGTGTCCTTCTGTCGGGATCAGGAACATTTGGTCCTCACACGTTCTACGGACTCAGATAGAGTTAGAGTTAGAGTTAGTTTAAAGTTTAGACTAGTTAGGTTCGGGGCAGTCAAACGCATTATTTGTGTGCTCACAACTATAGAGAGACAAGAGTGTGTTGAGCTCATTCGATTCTTTAAATTATAGTTTAAAGATAGTTTTTGAGTCCATTTTATTTATTTATTTTTCCTTGTCTGTGTGAATGAGTGGCTGTTCGAGGGGATATAAATGAAAATGTTTGTAAATTCGTCATAAAGTTTGATATGCACTTGAAACTTCAATAAAAAATATTGTTAAAAAAAAAGATAGTTTTTGATTGTTTGATATTTACAGTTTATTAATGATTATTTTGAACATATTTGTCTGACTCAGAAACTGCAGCTGAGTTTCTGAGAAGTCACGTGACTGAGAGAAAGAGAGAGAGGGAGGGGCGGAGAGAGAGAGAAAAACCAGAGGGAGGGGGAGGGAGGGGGTAGGGAGACAGAGTTTATAAACAAACTTGACAGTTAATCTCAAACGTCTTTATTATATATAATATGGAGGATATGTATAAATAAATGCATGAATATATACAGAAATGCACAAATCAGTAAGCATTGAAAGGCAGAAGTAGTAGAACTGGATCATCACACTGCTGTGACCAATCCTGCGTGAGACTGAGGTTAGGACCGCCTTTCTCATTAGCATTCGGACACAGAAAGACTGAAGTAATCAACTTCAATATCAAGTTGTTCGTCTCTTTAACGTCAAACATCCTCTCTCTGACCCGACTTCTGACCTTTGTCTTCCAGCCTCACGTTCATCTCACTGACCAACTCCAGGAAACATCATGACCACCGCTGACAAGCTGCTGGAGCAGATGTTCTCCTGGATCGACCAGAGGAGTCGCTGTGCGGACCAACTGGTCAAACTGGCCCGGGAGCTCGAGTCCCTCAGGCAGAAATGCAAAGGCGGTGAATGTGTGGGCAGCTCGGTGGCTGTGGTGGGGGCTGCGTGTGTGATCGGTGCCGGCGTCACCTTCCTCACCGGGGGAGCAGCTGCTCCATTTTTAGGTTTGTTGGGAGGAACATATTTAGGAGCAGGTGCCGTCATCTCTGTGGCCACGAAACTCCTCGAGCACTTCCTGTCCGGCAGCACCATGAAAGACGCAAAGGAAATCGAAGAGAAAAGCAACAAATTAGCAAAAGACATTCAGCGACTGTTTGAGAAACTGAAGTCGGAGAAGACGGAGGCGAACAGATTCGCTGACCCGGACGATTTGGACAGACACATCCTGACGGACATCATGAGAGCTGTGGCAAGACGAAGTGGAGTGAAGGTGAACATCAACTTCAGAATGATCGCAGACGAGCCGAATTGGTCTACTGGTGGAGGACTACATAACACAAGGTTCGGTCCCGGCCTCAACCTCCCGATTCTGGTGACCGTCACGGGAGTTTTAGCGTTTTTCACGCTCGGGTCAATCGGGAAGAAATCTAAGTTTCTATTTGATAAAGGAAGTCAGCAGCTGATCACGAAAATATCTGTGACTGGAATGAAAACAGTGCTCAAAGGAGGCGGCATGGTGAGACCCACTTCCTGTTCACACACACTGTTCTTATTCAATTCTTAATTTAATGTTTTTAAGAAGAAGAATTTGATCATCTGATAATTAATCCTTTATGATCTGTTTCGTTCAATCATCAGCTGGTGGGAGGAGCTATTGGAATGGCGTTTGCGCTTAATGAGGCGATCGACAGCTGGACAGATCTGATCAAGAACAACAATGTGACTGAAGCCAGCCAATCCCTGCGAGACACAGCCGAAGCGATCAGAAAGATCTCGAAGGCCCTGAGGGATCAGTTTAAAGATATGAAGTAAGTGATTCTCAGTTTCTGCTCCTGCAGGTTTTTCTTCAGCTGCAGCGGGAGTCTGAAGGTCAACATATCCAAACCACTTCTACAACGTGACCTCACCTCTCAGCAATTTTAGCAATATTTTCCAGGTGGTGCTGTTACATCAGGTTTTGAAACAATTTAATGAGAAAAGCATCAGATGTTTAGGGCAGAAACTTCACTCAAAGCAGTTGGACACTCCTTAATGCAGCCTGTTAGCAGCTGTTCCTGACATGCTCCTGACATGTTCCTGACATGTTCCTGACATGCTCCTGACATGTTCCTGACATGTTCCTGACATGTTCCTGACATGTTCTGCAAGTTCTGTATGACTGAACAATTGTCTGAGTCAGGGTCTCTGGACATTTTCTGGAACTTTTCCTGCAGCTTCTTTGTAACATGTCTGTCCAGAAGAGTCCAGAACCTCTACCAACTTCCCCTGGTGTTAAAGCTGGACACCACAGCATCCAGGGAGACAAATCTTGTAGCAGCCACTTAACCACCTTCACATCCTTCATAATTGATCTATGATTGATTCAATGACACAATTAAATACTGACTTTTTTGCTGTATATAACAATATATTCAGTTTGTCATTATGTAAAATTTGGCCTCACAGAGCTCAGTTATTTCATTGGACTCAAGGTGCTGAAATGTGCTTCTGTGGACGAGCTGTGTCCCTGATGTTCAGACTCTCAGGGTTCATGGGCCATAGGCTGATGAAGCAGAAGAACTACACCTTCAGTCGGAGGAGGGACCCCTCCCTCCTATATAACCTTCTATCTTTTCTTTGTTTCAACAACATAATGTCACATCAACAACCAAAGGAACCAATGCGATGCGTGGAGATACCGCGCTGTTAAAACAGGATATTTTCACAGATTTCTTCAGGCTGTCTGGACAGGCCCGGGTCTAGTTTGCTTCCTGTCTGATAGAACCGAAGATTTGGATTGTTAGCTCTGAAACAGACGTACTAGGCCTCAATGTTGGAGCAGCAGCCACCAGCCATGCGACACCACCTGGTAGCTAAACTCGACACCTGGGAGCAACAAGCTTGTGACCAGTCAGGTGACTCAAGTCCCTGCAGAGCAACGTCCAGGACACATCCAGCTCGTACGAGTTCCAACATTATCAACACAACGAGTCCTAACTGCATCGTTGTCAACTAGTCAAGTATAACTTGGTTCAGCCCGGTGCAGTAATAAAGCACTGGTACCTACAGCAGATATGCAGCAGGGGGCACTGTTGTTAGAAAAAGAACCAGAAGAAAACATGGTCAAACAAACATTCAGATGCTCGAATAAAACTAACCCAGAGTAAATAGAAACGTCAAACGTAAAGTAACGCAACAGTAACGCAACAGTATATATAAACATCTATAGCTACATACGCTTGTGGCAAACGCTAACGACAGAGTGGACGAGGAAGGCAGACGACGATCAGAGACTTCTTTAAACATCTGATCTCTCTCACACAAATTGACCCTTCGATTAATGGACTAGTTGACTATTTGGTAGGAATGGTCGACACCTACTAAAATGCAGTGATCAGGAATGCCCTCGCTCTTACTACCCACTGATGATGGACAACCATCATCTCAATTCACCGTGCTTAAACAATCCTTTAGACACTAGAACTGCAAAAACACATTTGAAAAATCCACTGGGAGTTTCAACTTCCCATTTCAGTGTAAAATGTGTTTGAAGTCGTGCTAACTGGACCTTCTGCTGTTTTATTCACAGGCAGATGCTCGAGAAGATGGAAGAAGAACAGTGCGAGCAGGCGAAGGTTAAACGCATTATTGAAAACCCAAACAGAAGCTCTCAAGACGAGGGAGAATTATTAAGGTATGCCATTGAAGCATGCCAGATCAAAGAGGTGCAACAATGGCTGAGGGAGAATCCAGGGATGGAGACTTTCATCAAACTTGTGGAGTTGTTTCGATTAATGAAAAATCAAATCATCAAGAAGTCAAACGAGGACGAGTCTAATTACGAAGATATTGAAGTGGACATCATCTTTCTGGCTCACGGAAAGATCACACAACCCCCGATTCCAGCTTCCTGTCTCCGGCCCTGGCCCAACATCCAAGACGTGCTCCTCTATTCCCCCTGGAACTGTTTCCTCAATGCTGATGCAGCCTACGGCATCGCTACAGGACTCATGCAGCCTGGGCACAGAAGCTTTTTCTGTGTTCCAGAAAGTGGCTGTAAAACTCCTGATAAAGGACACCAGCCCAGGAAACTGCCACCTGTCTGGAACTCAATGAAGGACGCAGGACTGATTCCAAACATCATGGTCAGTACTATCACGGATCCACAGGATGGTGCATGGACAACTTTTGTCGATCTAACAGCAGAATATGGTACACCACGGAGAGGCCGCATCCTCGTCCCGTTCATCCTTGGTGGTTCGGCAGTAACCATCCCGTTCTTCATCGTCACCTGGGTCATGTCTCTGGTGCTGTTTATTTTCCGGATCAAAGCCACCGTCCATCTTGCCGCCTGTCTGGGTGATGAATCTACCTGGTGCAAGTTTCCCAGAGAGTTCCTGGAGCATCAGTACTCCTACACTATCGACGAGACCGTGATGACAGCACAGTCCATGTGGCCCATCACCCGACCCGACCTGTACAGGAAGCTACGGGCCATGTTCGATTAGACGGACAAAACTTCAACATTTTCTGGAGATGTCAAGTTCTGTTCCAGTGAAAGTTTTGTCGATGCCTCAAGCTGAACTGATTTCCCAGCTCGATGCATCTCCGAGTGTTGCAACACGTCGGTATCAACAAACAATACCATTTTAATCAACGATCACTTTGAGAACTTCTCAGTCGATTCTTTTCCCCGCTCGACACAGATGAGTTATGAATGTTAGAAATCATATTTACTATGATCTAACCCTGAAGTAGGGCGGCTGTGGCTGAGGGGTCGAGTGGTCGTCCTCCAACCAGATGGTCAGCTGATTGGATCAAATGTAATATAATGATGTGGAGGAGTCGGGGTGTCCGACATGGTCGCACCTGTAATGGGAAATTATATAATCATACTATACTATGCATTATGAATGCTTATGTAACCACACTTATCTGTGTTTATGCATATTACGTTTGACAAGTTGTCTGTTGGTGACTCACCAGGTGCCGGTCTCTGGGAATCCAGACATCGGAGCCACTGATCACTTTGCTGTCTCCTCCAGTCTTATCTTCTGGGGTGTACTTCGCATTTTCACACACACACAATTTACCTTATACGCAAACACATCACCTCTTTTTGTTTGAAAGAGCACAACTGACAATGTTTCGTGGTCTTCCCCAGCTTCACGTCGGCATGCTGTAAGATCGGTTTGAACGTCTTTACCAAAGAATAAACGTGCACTTGAAAGACAATTAGGGTCTTTATTTCAGAAAATGATTTGCTCCACACACCTGAGCAGCAGGTCCCGGGTTCAATTCCCGACTGGACGGACCAGCGTTTCATTTCTCTGACCTCAGTCAAATAAACAAAACAGCCAATGCTAGGATCACCTCCAGCAACCACCTCTGTGTCCATGTGACCTTTGACCACTGAGACTCATCAGTTCATCCGAGTCTACATGTACATTTGTACCAAATTTGAAATGATTTTCTGATCTCCTGCCAAAAAGAAATATTTGAAAAAAGACCCCAAGAAATACCTTTATGTGCACGTACATGGTAATCTGATTACTTACTGGCACGCAGACCCTGATGGATTTGTTGAACTGGTCCAACCTCTGGCTGGACATGATCAGACACCTGCACGATGAAGAGGTGAGGAAGACGTGCTTCTCACGTGTTCACGTGTCATTTTAAAGCTGAGATGAGAAGTTACCTGTGTAACCTCAGATCCTGGATCTGGAGAAGCATCTGGACAAACACGATGACTTCAACAAACAGCACCGATTGAAAGCACAGGTAATCATGTTGATTGATCCGGAAATATGAGCAAATCCATGTTGGTTTTGTGGTTCAGTTTTATTGATTTTCATTATAAAGAAAAACACATATAAACATTAAAGTAAGTGACCTTCGACCTCTGAAACAAACATAAAAAACTGGACGTTCAGTACCTCAAAGCTTCAAAATAAACACGATTAAAAACACTAGTGTCCAAAAATCACAAACATCAGCTGATCAATAGGTGATGTCACACGAGATCAGGGACAGGCCAAGGCTCATCCCATGGTTCATTAGAGGTCAAAGGTTAAAGGTGATCAGGTGCAGTAGAAACATCCGTCGTCGACTCTCCTTCTCTTACGACTCTGCTGCTGCTCGAAGAACTGACGGATGTCATAAGGGGTCACGACCTATTAGGACAGTCACGTGACATTAGAGGTCACTGACCTATCAGAACAGTCACATGACATCAGAGGTCACTGACCTATCAGAACAGTCACATGATAAGAGGTCACGACCTATCACAGAACATTCACATGACATCATAGGGGACCGACCTATCACAGAACATTCACATGACCTCATAGGTCACGACCTATCACAGAACAGTCACATGACATCAGAGGTCACTGAACTATCACAGATCACTCACATGACATCAGAGGTCACTGACCTATCACAGAACATTCACATGACATCATAGGTCACTGACCTACCAGAACAGTCACATAATAAGAGGTCCCGAGCTATCACAGAACAGTCACATGACATCATAGGTCATGACCTATCACAGAACAGTCACATGACATCAGAGGTCACTGAACTATCACAGATCAGTAACATGACATCAGAGGTCACTGACCTATCACAGAACAGTCACATGACATCAGAGGTCACTGACCTATCACAGCACAGTCACATGACATCAAAGGTCACTGACCTATCACAGAACAGTCACATGACATCATAGATCACTGACCTATCACAGAACAGTCACATGACATCAGAGGTCACTGACCTATCAGAAGAGTCACATGACATAACAGGGGACTGACCTATCACAGAACAGTCACATGACATCATAGGTCACTGATCTATCAGAACAGTCACATGACATCAGAGGGGACTGACCTATCACAGAACAGTCGCATGACATCACAGGTCATTGACCTATCAGAACAATCACATGACATCAGAGGGGACTGACCTATCACAGAACAGTCACATGACATCATAGGTCACTGACCTATCACAGAACAGTTACATGACATCAGAGGTCACTGACCTATCACAGAACAGTCACATGACAGCAGACGTCACTGACCTATCACAGAACAGTCACATGACATCAGAGGTCACTGACCTATCACAGAACAGTTACATGACATCAGAGGTCACTGACCTATCACAGAACAGTCACATGACATCAGAGGTCACTGACTTATCACAGAACAGTTACATGACATCAGAGGTCACTGACCTATCACAGAACATTAACATGACATCAGAGGGGACTGACCTATCACAGAACAGTCGCATGACATCACAGGTCACTGACCTATCAGAACAATCACATGACATCAGAGGGGACTGACCTATCACAGAACAGTCACATGACATCATAGGTCACTGACCTATCACAGAACAGTCACATGACAGCAGACGTCACTGACCTATCACAGAACAGTCACATGACATCAGAGGTCACTGACCTATCAGAGAACAGTTACATGACATCAGAGGTCATTGACCTATCACAGAACAGTCACATGACATCAGAGGTCACTGACTTATCACAGAGCAGTTACATGACATCAGAGGTCACTGACCTATCACAGAACATTCACATGACATCAGAGGTCACTGACTTATCACAGAGCAGTTACATGACATCAGAGGTCACTGACCTATCACAGAACATTCACATGACATCAGAGGGGACTGACCTATCACAGAACAGTCGCATGACATCACAGGTCACTGACCTATCAGAACAATCACATGACATCAGAGGTCACTGACTTATCACAGAACAGTTACATGACATCAGAGGTCACTGACCTATCACAGAACATTCACATGACATCAGAGGGGACTGACCTATCACAGAACAGTCACATGACATCATAGGTCACTGACCTATCACAGAACAGTTACATGACGTCAGAGGTCACTGACCCATCACAGAACAGTCACATGACATCAGAGGTCACTGACCTATCACAGAACAGTCGCATGACATCACAGGTCACTGACCTATCAGAACAATCACATGACATCAGAGGGGACTGACCTATCACAGAACAGTCACATGACATCATAGGTCACTGACCTATCACAGAACAGTTACATGACAGCAGAGGTCACTGACCTATCACAGAACCATCACATGACATCAGAGGGGACTGACCTATCACAGAACAGTCACATGACATCAGAGGTCACTGACCTATCACAGAACAGTTACATGACAGCAGAGGTCACTGACCTATCACAGAACAGTCACATGACATCATAGGTCACTGACCTATCACAGAACAGTCACATGACAGCAGAGGGGACTGACCTATCACAGAACAGTCACATGACATCAGAGGTCACTGACCTATCACAGAACAATCACATGACATCAGAGGTCACTGACCTATAAGAACAATCACATGACATCAGAGGGGACTGACCTATCACAGAACAGTAACATGACATCATAGGTCACTGACCTATCACAGAACAGTCACATGACATCAGAGGTCACTGACCTATCACAGAACAATCACATGACATCAGAGGTCACTGACCTATAAGAACAATCACATGACATCAGAGGGGACTGACCTATCATAGAACAGTTACATGACATCAGAGTTCACTGACCTATCACAGAACGGTCACATGACCTCAGAGGTCACTGACCTTTTCTTCAGCCGAAAATCCTTCAGTTCAGTTTTCATGTTGTTGTGTCCTGAAACAAAAAAACACAACAAACAAAATGTGTAAAACTTGTAGTGTATACTTTTAATTTAATTTGTAGTACTTGTAGTTTTAAGTGTGGTGTTGTGCCAGATGGAAATTTCAACTCGTTTTTTTGAATACACAGCTCACAAATCATCTCCTGCAGCTTGACACAGTCGGGAACCACACAGCCCAGGTGCTGCAGGTACAGGTGAGGTCGGGGAGGGTTGACCACCAGGGGGCACCACAACAAGTACACGGCACCATTCAGATTATGTAATTAAGAAAGTTTGGACTGTTTCTTTTTGAGTGGAGATGCAGCGAGAGCACAGGACTTAACTCCATCACCTGTGTGATGTCCTGTGTCACAGACTCACCCTGCCATGCAGCCAGTCCTCACACACCACACACTGAATCATCTCGACTTCCACCTGGACACAAAACCAGCCAATAAGAGAGACACACACATTCAGTGGAGTCCAGAGCTCACATAGGGTCAGGTGAGTGGGGGTGAGGTCTCACCAGGTGCCGAACGAGCGACAGAAGCAAATGTTTTGCGAGGTTTCGTGGAATAAGACGACGAGAGGAGACGGTGGAGCTCAGTGGAGAATCAAACAGAATCCAGGGGAGAGTTAGTCCGACTCATTTGAGTTGAGCCGAGGTTTCTCTTCATCTGCTCCTGAGGTTCATCAGCTTCCATGATACGATGCAGAGACACTTTGATATTTAATCTCCATATTTAGTTGTAGTGGAGTCAGAGTTGTAGAGCGGCCCTTCTCTCTCTGATGACCTTGTTTTCTCTAAACTCAGAGTCAGAGGTCTTGAGTTCAGAGTGATCTTCATCTAAATAATGTCATGAATCAGACCCAGAGGAGCAGAACCACTAATGACCTTTATAATGAGAGGCCTGGAGTCCACCTGTCTCTCCTCACCTCCTGCTGTGACCTTCTCTCTTTTCATGCTCTTTAATAATTTTTTTATGCATAAATCTGCTTTGGGGGGAAATTGAAAGATTGAGAACAAAATCGGCCTCGAAGGAGAATAAAGAACGTCTCCTTCTCCTCCATTAAAGCTGCTAAGTGGCTGCTTTCATCCAAAGTTTCTCTGCATACTGGGAGTGTGTACATTTTGTAGAACATGTATTCCCAGCAGGATGTAACCCCCCCCCCCCTCAGCAGACTGCTGCGCTCGACACACTGAACTTCTAAGAGTGTGTGTGGCTGCTCAGCTTCCTGGCTGTGGGACGTCAAGGATAAAGAAATGACTTCATGTACTAAGAAGATAACGTTTATACCATGAAGCAGAAGTTACTCTATTTAAAAGCTAATAATTAGACTTTAATAAATGGTTAAGATAAAATAAACTGAAGGTCTTAAGGTTGACTTTTATATTGTAAGACTTGCACAGTCACACATTCATGAATACTGAGGGAACATCGTGGGTCAAAGTTCAACACACTTTGATTTGCTTTGACAAGGGAAGAGATGTTTGATTTGCTCACAATCCACAGACTGGAGGTGAGTGACTCTTCCCTCAGTCCTTTTGCAGGGCTCATTATTTGCAATAATCTGATTTATTTTAAGAATACCTTTTCTCTGGACACACGAACGGATCTCAGTGCACGAGAGCCATATCTTTTTTTGAAATTGACTTCTCATTGCAGGCAGCAAACTTGCTCCACACCAGTTACAAGCCTTAAAACCTGCTGTGACTCCATCGTCCACCAGAGCCACCAGTGCCACCAGCACGTTGATCCTCCTGCTGCTGGAGTCTCTGTCCTGAGTGTTTGTTTACTGTTTGTGTGTGAGAGCATCTTCCTGGAACTGCTCACGTCCTGCAGCTGATTCCATCGCTGGTCACTGAGCGCTCTCTGTTAACAGTAACTCTCCATCAGCAGGGACACCACCATCAAACAGATGTTGTGCACAGATGTGCTCAACCAACTCTCCATCCACTCAGACTACTCCGGGTCTACGTTCAACACTCCACAGCTTCAGATGATTCACCTTATACCTGATTTATTCATAAGTTACTGGAAACTTTATTCATATATGCTGATTAGTGCACTTTACTGGAGAACAATATGGAAGTCTCTGGACACTGATTAAAAGACTCGAGCATTTAGACGGAATAAATTCACCAACATAACTCATTTTACAAAGTTCTCTCCAGGAAACTTACTCTGAATTTATAATAAATATATTTATTAAGTCAGCTCTAGTGTAAATTATTTAAAGTAAGGGGATCCAAGGTGTTGCAATTAGATGCATTTCAATACATTTAAAAGCACACATTTAAAAATGCAGCTGTCTTTCCACACCGGTCCATGAGCATTTGTCATTTTTTAATGTTCTTTATGTTATAAAAAGGCAAACGACTGTGTTACCTCATAACATGTTACAGATATCATGTACTACATGCATGACGTCCTGTGCCGTGACCAGCAACACGCCTCAGGCTTCCTTCAGGCCGACAGCAGGTCTGAGTTCCCGTCCTCCCTCTGATCTCCAGAGCCACAGACTCGGTTTCACACAGATTCAAAAAGGAGAAACTGGTTTGGACCACGACTAAAAGTTCTGAAAGTGCAGCGACTCCAGATGAAAGTGATCCTCTGCTCGGAGTATTTGTCTAATTATCCGGAGTCGCAGCGACGCAGAGCTCATATGAATGCAAAGTGTCTCTCAGGAGATTCTAAATCCCGTCAGCGTCTCTTTCCTCAGAGCTCATCTCGTCTTCTTGAGACAGAGTCCGACTCCCAGCGGACAGAAACACCTCCTGCTGTTGATGCCGTGTTGAAATGACCTTGGACTTGTTGTGCAGGAAGAATCAGGAACAAAGGAAAGTGTCTCGTTTACCATCAACAATCAGCTGCAGCAGACAGGAAGTCCTCGGAGAGACGGACGTCCACAACATGTCTGGAGACAGAGTATAAAACCTTTATTTACATACATGGCAGGCCACCACAGTCGAGACAAATGGGAAACACTGAATAAGTTCATTAGAAGTGACATCAGGTGAACGTGTGTTTGAGAGCGATAAGTACAATAAACCATTTACTATCTATACTGGTTTACAGGAGGGGCTGGACACACTGGTCAGGTCAGGACCATATAAACAACCGTCCATGTTCACATTGTTCAACTGGCGCCAATGAGCCTGAGCTGCATGCCTTTGGACTGTGGGAGGAAACCAGTGTCCCCACGCAATTACTGGGAGAACATGGAGGCTGCATACAGAAAGGCACAGACTTCCCTCCCACTTGTGAAGAGACACTTGTCACAGCCTTGAATCCTGCATTCAGTTTGTGGCCCACTTACAAACCTCACAGATAATTTATCATTTATAAATTACAGCCAAGTGAGTAGTATTGACGCTCAGCACCTCCTTTTATTTCCTCTATATCACCACAGCACTGATGATTACAGAATAGAATAAACTCTTTGCTATTAATACAAATTGCTTTAACATGAAAGTGAAAAAGAAGCGACTGTAAAATGATAAAGGAATTAGCTTCTGTCTCATCTCCTTCTGTCCCGCTCACTGTGCCAGAGCAAACAGAGAGGAAACCAGTTAGGGAGCTGGTTTCTCTCTTAAAACCACTGATTAAAGCAGACTGGGTTTGACTGAATACATAAAGAGCTCAGAAAGCAACCATGGGAGGATTTCTTGGCTCACTGGATTAACAGACCTTGAATTATGTATGACTGAGTTATTATTCTTCATCGTGCGGTAAAAAGGTAAATCATCATCAGGAGTTGAATTCAGGAGAAACTGGGAATCGACCGGAGGTGAAATTTCTTCTTTGTTGGAGGTGATTTCTCCGTCTTCCGTTCTGTAAATGACACATTCATCCATCTTCTTCCTGGATTGTTCCTCGGCTCCTCTTAAAGTTCCTCAGCCTGTGAGAGAAGTTCAGAGTCTCAGAGGGACCATCAGGTGGAGCATCTCCTCCACGCTCACTGGTTTCATTCCCACTGGGACCATCTCCACCCAGTGTCCTTCTCCCTCAGCACTGGGAGCTGCTGCAGATAAGAGAGTCCAGGGAGCAGCGTGTCCACATGAGGACACTGAGGTGTTGATGTCCGTCTCTGTCCACTGCTCCTGTCTTCTCTTCACACGCTGCCACATCTTGTCTCCGCAGAGACAAAGGGGAAAAAGTAATGTGACCATTAAAACCAGTGGGAGCCAAAACTTCCTGTCTGACGGCCTCCTGATAGAATCCAGCAGAGACCGGACTCTTCCAAAGGTTTATCAGCAGCAAGCAGCAGCTTCACCACAATCTACACTGGGAACCATTACTGGAAAAGGCTTCTGGACATTTACATAACTCCCAGTGACTGTCTGTCTGTGTCTCCATCCGTGTCTCTGCTTCTCTTTTCATCTTCCTCTCTCTCCATCCTGCAGCTTTATCCTCAGCTCCAGAGTTGAACCTGTTAACTTACATTCCACGGAGGGAAAGAGATCCCCCCCCCCCCATCCCCTTTAATTCACTGTCATCTCCAGGTCTGTTGTGTTTCTCTGAGGAAGGATCCAGTTAAACAGTTGATTAGTGATGGAAACTGGGAGGAGACGCTCTTTACTTCCAAAGCAGCTCAATGATCACAAACATCTCCTGGTTCTCGTCTCCTCGTCTCCTCGTCTCCTCGTCTCCTCTGTCTTCAAAGCCTCAGGCTTCAGGATGGATTCCTCGTTCATCACAGGAGGAAACAATGAAAAATCTGAGATCCTGGTAGAAATCATGATGTTTAAGAATCTTCAACCTGAAGCCATCTGTTATTCTCTCTGGTTCCTGATCGACCCCAAACATTTACTGATGGTGGATTTAAAAGATCATGTTTTAACTGTAACAATATTTCCCTCTGGACTAATTCAAAGACTTTAATTAAATTAAATCTATGAATCTGAGTCGATCTTGATGTATTTAAGAGGCTCTTGGGCCTTTCTAGTTTTATCATGTGATCCTGTATAAAAAGGATCCAGACGATGAACTCAGATTCTCTGTTCACCTTCATGGAAACAAGTAATTACTCAAACCAATTTCTGTGCAATTAATTTGTAACTATTTCATTGATTTTCAGTCACGGCTTCCATGACAGTGTATTGATTTGTGTTTGCTCCATCCATCCGTTATGACCTCAGTGAATGGTTAACTGGCTCTTGGATCCTTGTGTTGGAATGTGCACACCAGCTTAGTTCTTGGATCCAGAAACAGTTAAACAGACCTGAATATTTTTGAATTATTTTGTTCCTGTTTGTTTAACTGGTCGGCGGCAGAGAGGCAGCGGTTACACAAACGACTCCAGGAATCCAAGCGTGAGATGTTTTCCACCAGAATGACCGGAGACGTGTGAACTCGTTGGGAGAAATCAGGCGAGACAGTGAAGCTCTGAGTCGACACGGTGGACAAACCTAACAGAGCATGTGAGAACACAACGTGCAGTCGCTCCCCCTGCTTTTATTCCACCGTGAAAACATTAACTTGTGATTCTCGACACTTCATGGTAATCTGCTCTATTAGTTCCTTCCACCCCCCCCCCCCCCCCCCGTATTTCTTGCAGCATGTATTTCAAGGCTCATGCTAATCTATGCTAAACTTTTATTGTGTGAGTATAACGTTCAAGTACAACACTCAACAACCACTCGGGCCTATGAAACTAAAATTACTCACCCTGTCATTTCAATGCCTATTTGTTTGAAATGTCCTACAACCTTATATACTTGTAATGTGTAGACATAAATCTACAGATTATAGATATTAGATACAGACAAAAGAGACAGGATGGAAAACAGTTTAAAGAGAAAACCAAGGTTCTAATGTCTCGATCAACACAGAAGATCGTTTCCTTTACTGATGTATTGATCGTTCCGTTTGTCCACAAATGTCCAACTCCGTCTGTTTGACATATTCAGTAAGTTTCTCTGATCCTGTTTCTGTGTTAATGCTCAGTGTCAGAAATGTCCAAGCGTCCCTGTGGATCAGCTCGTTGGCCTTTCTGGGTAAATCTCCTTAACTCGGTTACATGGCGTCTCTGCCGGCAGCCAGCAAACCAAAGTGTCAAGAGAGGCAATTAAAAACTAATCAATTCTTTTATTATTGCATGGTTGATTCCATTCGCCTCCATTTAGCAGCAGCTCATGTGAAGACAGCGACAGAAGACAGACGGAAAGACGCAGAGTCCACGGTCAAGAGTTCATTTAAAATAAGTTGTACGTTGTGAGATTTTAACAATTGAAATACTTAAAAAACATAAGGGACAAATCATATGTGCTATATTTAAGGAGAACGGGCGGATGAGAGGGACCTGTTACAATAATCAAAGAAATTAGACCAGAAATCTATCTCTTTGTCACATTAAAATAATAACAATAATAGAAATTGACAGATAGAAATGATCAGTTTGTGTTGCAGAAAATGTAATATTCACGCGTCCCACCTGGATGGGATAACAAACAGAAACCAAAACACTTAAACCACAAGTAATACCAGCAGAAACAAAAATATTCCCCGGAACCCCAAGTTCATTTAAAAGCCTCAGTTCATCAGTTTAAATAATCCGTTCTACTCAGTCCCATCAAGAAGCCATGAGGTTGCATTTTCCACATTTTCAGAAATGCAACCTCATTACTAACTTTTGAAAACAGAGACAGAAGTTGCTTTCTGCTGGAGGAGATCAGGTTCATGGAGGAAACATCAGTTCAGTCTGTGATAAGAAGCGACTCCTCGGTCCTGCCTCCGATAAGAGAGGAGGAAATCCACAGCTGTGAATCTGAGAAGCTCCTCAGCAGATCATTGGTCGGAGCCTCTTCTCAATCCAACCAGTTCAGCTTCGGCTGCTCAGTCACTGGTTTCAACTGGAGCTGTTTGTTGCTGGCTTCCTTCATTCAAGGGTTTAAGTCCAAGTTCCAAGTGAAACTCTTTGGTTGGAGTGAAGTAAAGACGGAGGTCAGAGGTCAGAGGTTTTAATAAGCAGCAGCACCCGCTGACGTAAATTTAATTATCTTATCTCCTCAAATAGAGACCGAGGCCTTTACTCACCTTTCACTGCAGAAGGTAACAGTTCTGATGACAGTATTTTAAATACTTATTATGATCATTATTTGGGGATTGAGCTGTTTTTAACTGATAGGACAGAGCTGCAGCTTGTTCAGAAACCAGGGGTGTGTGTGTGTGTGTGTGTGTGTGTGTGTGTGTGTGTGTGTCTGGTGGAAGTGAGGTTTCTCTTTAGCCTCGGGGTGAAGTGCACAACACTCGGACACACGAGTCCACCTGGCTGCTCCGGGATTCAGCCGGTGTCAGGGAACAGAGAGGTTGTGCTGGAGCTGCCAACACCAACGTCTGTGGGGAGCATCATCATCATCATCATGCAGGAGGCGAGAAGGAGCAGGAGCAGGAGCAGGAGCAGGAGCAGGAGCAGGAGCAGGAGCAGGAGCAGGAGGCGAGCAGGAGCAGGAGCCTGGCAGCAGATCAGGTGAGAGTGTGTTTGTGTTCAAATTGCAAAGGAGAATGTGATCACCATTCAGGAGTGAGCGTCACAGAGGAGGTGCTGCTTGGTCTGAGTGTGAAGATGGAAGAGGAGGTCCTCAGAGGGGGTCACACACACTCTAACACACTGTCAGTGCAGGTGTGTGTGAGTGTGTACCTGTGTGTGTGTGTGATTGTGTGTACCGGTGAGCATCTAGTCTCTCCATCAGTCCTCACCACCACAGGGCATAATTCATTCAGCTGTTAAATGAAAGATAAATGAACGTGGAAATATTATGAATTGATTAATAAATGTAAAACAGAGAAAAACGTCTTATGAAGAAAACATTCAGACACTTTATCTCATCATCTCTCTGCCTCCTGTCAGTTCACCCCCCCCCCCCCCCGTCTCTTCTGTTCTTCTGCTCCTCATCATCTCCTCCTCAGTTCCTGATATAAACACAGAACATGTGTAGCTATACAACATGAGGTCAAAGGTCAGGAGGAGGCTGGCAGGAACACAGGGAGGCTGGGAAGCTGGACTCATATCTTGCTTTTGGATTCATGGTGTGTTTTCCCTATTTTATTTATTTACTGGTATGTTGAATCTTTAATTTACTCAACAGAGAAAAAATATTTTGATGAAATAAAGATAAACCGCTTGTTAAATGAAAGGATTTTCTATTTGTCTCAGTTTCATATTATTGTAAATTCTAATTTAGGGCTTTAGTTTGTTGGTTAAAGGAACAAGACATTACTGTGAGCGCTGAGATGACTCTACAAAAATAACCTTTTACATTTTGCTGTGATAGATAGACTGTGAAAACTTCAGCCTTGATTCTGCCCCAGACAGAAATGAAAGGTTCTCAGTGAAAGAATCCCTCTGCTTCCTGTAGACCTTCATACATCTAAAGACCCTTCACATGCACAGATGAGCAATGACACACTTAAGTAAAGAGGAAACCACGAAAAGCACAATACAGGCCTCTAAAGGTTGGATTCTGGTTTCTGCAGCTCAGCCTGTGTTTACCATTTCCAAAGCTGCCTGATATTTTTAGCTCTGCCTTATCAGCAGGAGCCACAAGGGCTGAGGCTGCAGAGGAGTGGATGCTGGGGGGGGGGGCTGACGCTGGGCCGGGGGCACCTTCACGACAGCCTCTCTGTGGAGGACATGTCAGTGATAACTGAGGTATCTCCTCATTCTGCAAAGCACAAGTCGGTCTTGAGTTTTACATTTCAGCAGATTGTCATTCAGAGTCTGTTCGGTGAGGTCAAGGTTCACGACCTCAGACCGGCTGCAGGAGGTTCTCTGCTCCTACATGAACGACAACGATCTCTGCATCTCAACATTAAGATCTCATCGATTCCTCTCCTCATCGTCTTGTTCTTCACTCTGGTTTAAAAACTGTGGAATTCAATCTGTCTCTTCAGTGAGAAATTCTCCAATCACACAAATATTTACTGATTCTCTTTTCTGAAATGAGATTTGCTCCTTTTCTCCTTTTAAAGTGAACTTTAATAGCTTTTTTTATTTCAGATGCTGGTTATATTTAGTATTTTATGACATTTCAAGTTATTCTAATAATCCATAATGAACACAATTAGTCGTAAGCCAAACACCAACATGAGATTTTCCTTGTTTTGCTGAATGTGCATCATTCGATGAAGCTGAACAAACACCTCACGTGGATTAAACCACTATCGAGGGGTTGTATTCAGGTCAAAGCACCAGAGGAAGAGTTGACCTCGTTTCTAAGGTGCTGCTCTGTAAGTGGAGCAATTTAAAATAGGACAGTCCAGAAATAAAAAATAAAAAATAAATAAATAAAAGAACCTGCAAGAAAAGCAAAACTCGTTTCTCTCAAGGACGGATGAAGGTTCACGGTGCTGTGAGCCCAGAGCAGCTTTTTAACAGTCACTGGTTTCATGATTAAATTAATGATGATTAGAATCAAGATGTCAAAAGTTCATAAACACTTAACTGGGCATCTTATTGCATAAATGAAAACAACTTTCTGAGAAGATCAAGTCCAGAGTTTGGTTGAATAGTTATAATTTCACACCAACATATTATTCTTCTGATAAATCAACTCCAGGCCACAAGGGGGCATCGGTCTGATCTGCATTGAGTTAACCCCTTAATGCCTGAATTAATTTCCAATTATATAAAAAATATTATTTGTGTTTTTGGCTGTCATACAGATGATTAATTAATTGGAGATTGTTAATTTCAATATATCATATACAATAGATATGAAATTAAGGTATGAGGCAAATTAGCGACATTAGGCATAATGGGGCATAACCTTAATTTAACACATTTTCCAGTCTCTGCTTTGTAGATTGATGCTGTTTTTGCTTGAAATTGAATAACAACACATGTTTCTGTTCCATCATCACAGTATTTCAAATACAGCTTAATACCTCAAAATAACTTTGCTGCAGTCCTAAGGGGCTAGTATGTATTTCCCACTCCGACCACTAGATGGCGGCAGAGTGCTTCCAATACCTTCCGTGGTATGTGTAGTATTTGCACCATCAGGCATAATCGTCACCTCGGCGGCATTAAGACCGGAATGGGGTTTGAGGCGACTTCGCGAAATTCGTCCACAAGGAGTTAAGTTCGAATGTATGAACAAGTAGAATCACGACACCTCTCTTGTTCCAGGTCTTTATTCCAGTTTGATAAAGCCAACATCATGTTTCTTTGCAAAGTTACATTCACAATCTTCCATCGACCTGATTCACAGGTAAACCTCCACTTCCCCTTCATCACGTCTCTCTACACGTCCATTAGTGATTTCTCCCTCTTCTCTTATTCTTAACACTCCCGGCAAATGTACTTATATTTACTATTTTATACAATATATCATCAGTGAATCCATTCATACATCCCCCCCCCCCCCACATGCACACACATATACACTGTACAAATGTATCCATGGTCGAGGAAAGCAACAGCTGAGTTCCGCTGTTTTGTTTTCAAGTTGATGATTTGTTCTAGAAGCCGAATGTTGAAGGCGGCGTGCAGATATAATACAGAGAGCGGCGAGAACCTCCTGTGTGTTCTGAGGACCCCGGTCCAGGAACAGGGGGAGAACGAGGAGGAGGGAGGAGAACGGAGCATTTTAAAATAAAAAAAAAAGAACGAGATCAATACAGAAAGAAGCAAAAGTGTTCATTAAAGTAAAAAGTAAAAAAAAAGCCCTCATATCCCTTCTTCTCCTCGGTCGAGCTCCGACTTCTTTCACCTCTTAGTGTTAAAACGTTGAAAGTGAAGCAGAGGATGAACAGCAGGTTGGTTTGTTCTGTCGTTTCCCTCGGGAGCGATGGGTCAATACACGAGTTTTACAAACAGCGTCATGTTGATGCTCAGTCGGCCGGTGCAGTAGTGGAGGAGCGTTTCAGAATCCAGTGTCGGGACAAGAGGTCGTGACCTCTGCAGCTACAGGAGAAAACGAGCTACTTGGAAAAAAAAAAGTGCAAAACCTTTTTTTTTTTGGTCGCTAGTTAGTTACATCTTGAATTTTGGTTCAGGAGACGTTGGCTTTGGTCCAGAGTTAGTCTTTGTGGAAGTTGGGAGAAGCCAGTGAGCGCAGGTTGGTTTGAGATGAAGATTAAACAGCTGACCCCCCCCCCCTCCCCCCCGGGCCGGGTGAGGAAGAGCTCTGCGTTTGGGGGAGACACAAATGTCCACATAGGATTTGTCCTCTGGCTTCTTCCGTCTACCGTCCAAAAATGTTCTCATACTCCAGCAGTATCAGCTCCACGATCTGGTTCTGGTAGACCATGTGGACCGCCATGTTCCAGGTCTCGGTCTCGGGGCGCAGCAGCGTGGGGCCGAACACGATGGCCACGCTCTGGGTCGTCATTCGGTTCTCCTCACCGTGGTCGATCACCCTGGAGGGAAGATGGAATATTAAATAACCTTTAGGCTGATAAGCTGGAAAAGAAGGAAGTAACAGTGGTGACAGCCTCAGAGTAGATGAATATTATGGTCTGTCTCTTACGTCCTGAGGTGCTTGAAGAGGACCTGCATGGTGTCCTGGTTCGGCTTTGGCAGCTGTCGGACCAGATCTTTGATGGAGTGAACTCTCTGCTTGTAGTCTGAAATCTCTGCAGCACAAAAACAAAATATATATCAAATGTCTGAGTGAAGGATCCGAGTGCACTAACAATCTTTTACCCCTCAATGAAATGAACCACAAGGATAAAGGCTTTAGAACTTGCTGCAACATGACCAGAGAGAACTGAGACAAATAACTGAGGTTTTTCATTTAACAAAAAAGGTAGAATAACTTCAACACCCACAATGCACTGGGCTCAAAAGGCACTTCCATGACTCCCCTATTGAAAAGACTGGACCAGAACTTCTAGTGCGTTTAGAAATGTGAGTGGAGAGATCATTCTTCAGCCACACTTTGCTTTTTAAAAAGAAAGATTTAGTGGCAGCTCTATGGAGAGAAATCAAACTTAAACCAGTGATATTGAAAATAAGCAAATTTTCCATTTAATATCTCCCAGTTTAAATTAATAAAATCAAAACAACATATAATTCAAAGGAAGATCCTGGAGAACAAAATGCTTGTTGAGGTGAATTTCAGTTCGATGCTGGTTTGTGGTTTTACAGCAGTAAATGATTCTTCTAACGACCCATTTCTTAAAAAAGAGAGTTCACACACAGCGAACCCATAAATAAATAAATAAATAAAGTCAGAGGCACAGGACGTACTGATGGAGCTGACAAAGTCATGGAAGAGCGAGTAGGTGAAGAGCGGCTCCGGCAGCTCTCTGAAGTACATCTTCAAAGCTCCAGTGGTCACATGGATATCCTCCCACTTCCCGTCGGCCAGGTTCACCTTCTCATCTGGACACAAACACACTCTCCAGTCAGACCAGTTCACACCATGACAGGAGAAAACTACAGAGAAACTAACTCCTCAACATTAATCTCATAATTATAATTAGGGACCCACCGTGATTGACAGCAAAGCGTAGTTTCTGTATGACAGCCAGGTTTCCACTGACTCTGTAGATCCCGTCCACACACAGACCTGCAGGGCATGATGGGAGGAAAACACCAGTTCAGCCACATATGAGAATTACTCCAACGTTTTTATTATTTGCTGTGATGATTCCACTAAAACAAGACGAGTGTACATCATGTTGTCAGGCGATGGTTAATCTTCCACGACCTCGAGTGCCAGAAAACTAAAGATTAAACGTTAGAAGGAACTCTTTCCTCTGAATACAGGTAAAGTGATAAAGTTGCCCACACACCACTGGTCTCCACGTGGTCGATGCACGTCGTCACGAAGCTCGGCACCGTGCCGTTCTCCCTGTGACACAAACTGGACAAACTGCAGCCGAACACCTGATCTGAAGACGCACAACAACAAACACAAAGTCATAAAACAGTTCAGAGTCCTCGGTCGGTGAGTTTCGGACTCAGTCAGAGCTGCACTCCGGTGTTGAGCCATATGTGAGGCGGTTGACTTTTATTTTTTAAATGCCAAAGAAGCAGAATTCTCTCAATCAATTCAGTAAAGTTTTTATCTCAAAGTTCAAAATCACCAAATAAAAAATTCATGAAATTCACTGGACAACAACATCAATAATCCAATAAATGTATGAAACCGAAATACGATATGATAATTAGTAAAGCCTTTGCCCTCACACATAATTCAGCATGTGTGAGGGAGATTTTGTTTGTGTTTGTGTTTGTGTGTGTGTGTGTGTGTGTGTGTGTCACCTTCGATGTATCCCTTGTCTCTGACGGACTGCAGGGTGGGACGCCGCGTGAGGAACTTCTTCAGCTTGTGTCTGGTCTTCTTGTTGTCGTTGGTGTCCACGCTGGAGGAGTTCTTCATGGCTGTGTAGTGGAAAGGAGAAAGCAAATTGGTTTCCAGCAGTCGTGTGAGCGCCCTGGTGTTCATGACGGCTGCTCGATGTTTTGGAGGAATGGAACTGATAAGCAGCTGTTTTATGAGGCAGGTTAAGTCGTATGAGGAAGTTGAGACACTTAATCAAACTCAGGTAATTCACTGGGTTGTTGTTGTACTTTGATTTTCACTCTTCGATACACACAGCAGTTCATTTCTCTTGTACCCTGTTCATTAAACACTTCAGTCTTTCACTCTTTATGACTTACTACCAACTTCACTAAAACGTATATGTCATGCTTTGTTTTTCTACGCATGTGCTTATGTTTCAGTTAAACCTCAGTTCACATTCAAACAGACCTCTGCCTTTCTTCGAGTCTCTCTGTTCTTTGTCTCCCGTCTCAAAACCAGGAGATTCGGGCAAGTCCTCTTCAATGGCCTCATCAGACTCCCAGGCCTAAGAGAGAGAGACACACACACACACACACACACACACACACACACACACACACACACACACACACACACACACACACACACACACACACACACACACACACACACACACACACACACACACACACACACACACACACACACACACACACACACACACACACACACACACACACACACACAGGGATAATAAACGTTGGCTGTTAAGATCTGCACCTGCTGCACCTTCGGACGCCCGTTTGGACTCCCGGGCGCCGGAGGAGGACTCGACCGAACGGAGACAGAAATAACATTTATTCATTTCTATTTGCTGTTATTTAAAAAAATAGTTTGAATAGTTTGAACCTAAATAATAGGTTGTAGCTTTTTCACAAATGATTTGTTTTACTGACTAACATTCAGAAACTAGAAAGGCGCTCGGAGACATCTATAAAGGCCGACGCCCTGTTTGTGTTGCCGTGTTAAAGAATGTGAAAAATAATATCCTGGATCTGCTGGTTTATCTGGAATCTGCTCCAAAATGTATAGAATTCTTCCTCTGAACATGAAGCACTGCAGAAAATGTAAATAAATTGATTCACTAGTTTTTGCGTAAACCTGCAGATAAATGAGCAGCTGATATTCAGTTGAAGACGCAGCTCACCGACATCTGTTTTAAAATGTGTACTTTCATTAGGAAAGCAAACATGCCAGCAGCACTTAGTAAAAATGTGATGAAGCCTGTTCCACTCCTCCTCTCAACAGGCTGCTCCTCTCTCTACATTCTCCAGCCCTGCAACTACCACTTTGACCGGATTGTTGTGTTTCGAGCTGCACAACAGACGCTTGAGTTGCCGACCTTTCGTTTCCTGAACCAAAAGGAACTGATGGAGGTTTCAGGAGTGAGGGCGTCAGTACTCACATGGGTGATGATGGTCTCCTGCAGCACTCGGTACCAGTCATTGATGATGGTGTCAGTGTCCCACTGGATCAGCAGATCCGTGCCGTGCCGAGTCTTCAGCTGCAACCGGGAGAGACACAACAGAGATTCAGCGAAACCTAGATTAAATTCAATCCTTCATGTGTTCTCCATGTGTGTGAGTTTGTGAGATTGGGTTGTGTTGTTGAAAGCAGCTTCGGAAAGAGAAACAGAACCAATGCAGAAATAAAGGCTCGTACAGATTCTTGAAACTGCACTTGAAAGATTGTTTGTCTTTCAGCACTTTCACTTTCAAGAAAGAAATCTAACAATCTGATTCAAAACAAGGAAAAGATCCAAGAGGACATAAACAGGCTGTGAGCTCACTCCCACCTCTACTACGTGCTTCTTGCTGGATTTGTCCTTGGACGCCCATTCCACCGAGCCGCCCCTCAGGTCGACAGTGAACTCAGGTTTGGTTTGACTGCCTCCAAACTGGAGAGCGAGAGATATGAAGAGAGGGAGAGAGAGAGGGAGAGAGAAAGAGAGAGAAAGAGAGAGAAGAGTCAGAGCAGATCAACACTGTTCTCATGAGTTTGCATCCCGGAGAGAAACTACACTGAAGCTGCACCTCCTCCCGTTAAAGCTCTTTCAGCTTCCATCCTTTTGCTGGGGCCAGCTGGATAACTCTGTATCTTTGATTGATGGTGATGTTATCGTGGCGCACTATGTTGTTCCAGGTCTGTTCTTAACTTGAATTCATTGTAACTGTATACGTCTAACACAGAGAATGTAAAGACCACTGTCCAGAGATGAAGCCTAAATATCCCAGACACAGGATCTTGCTCTGATGATGTAATTTAAAGCCTTCACTTGTGAGGAGCCATCATGTCATCTCACTCAACATTTCCGTTTCTGATTTCAATGACCCTGAATAATCCAGAGCACTTTTCAACAACTGACGTGATGAGAGACATTTTGTTTTCTTGAATAGAGAAAGTGTTTCTGTCGCTCACCCAACTGCTTCCACCTCCTTTCTCTTTGGCGAACAGCAGCGTGTGTCCTTGCAGCACCGTCCAGGAGGACGTCCAGCTCTTCCTGCAGAGAAAGATCACAAACGTTTTTGAGTGCAGGAAGTAATTATGTCAAAATCAAAATGAGCTTCAAGCAAATAGAGTGTTCATTTGAATAAGATTGGAGTTTATTCAAGGAGGCGGAGCTACTCACCGTACTTTCTTGCCAAACTCAGTGATCTTGGTCACATTCAGGACGCCACACTTTTCAGACGGCTGCAGAGAAGAGCAAACATTAGATAAGCAGGTGTCACACCAGTGGAAAAACACCACCACCGCAAAACCACCCCAGCACCAGAGAGCGATCCCAGCTGACTGCGCCCACAGGAAAAGCAAGTGACTGAACACGAGGGAGTGAACAGGGACAAGAGAGAAGAAGAGAAGAAACATGTCTGCGTCAAGCTGCATTCAGCCAGCGATCTAATGCCTTTGAGGATTAAGAAGCAGATTCTAGGGACACACGGATGATAAAGCCAATCAGGAACCTGAACACTTATTTCAATGCCTCTTGAAATCATGAAGCTCCTGTGTGATTTCAACAAACACAAGCAAAACACAATCTAACCAAAAATCTGTGTTTCTAAAGAGACTCGAGTTCAGATTTCCTCTCTGTGTTTCTGCCGTCACACTCGACTTTGCTCTAATCATTTCCACATCATCCAGACCAGTGTGGAAACCCTGCAGCAAGCCGCCAAATAATGTGCTGCTGCCTCCAATCAGGGACGACATGAAACCCCCCCCGCAGGACAGAGCCTGGTGGGCGAGCGAGGAAGCGAGGTAGCGAGGTTAGGGGTGAGTACTAACAGAGCTGGGGGACTTGGGAGACGAAGGGCAGGAGTCAGAATCAGGAGAGGGGGGCGCGGGGCCCAGAGGAGCGTCCTGGTGAGGAGACAGGGAGGAAAACACAAAAACTGTCACATGGGCTAATAACGCAGTGTTAATGAGAAAATGACGGGAGGTTAAGAAGACACAGAGAGACAGCTCAAACAGTGTGATTGCAATTAACGGTGAGATTACGAAGCTGCCAAGTGTGTCAAGTACCTGTGAGATGTCCAGGAGGCGCACACGGGTTATTAATTAGATGTGGATACAGCAACAGGGTTTGACAGAAATCTCAGGCAACTACAAACTATTATATTTCAGGGTTTCTGCAGGTTTCAGTCAGTTACTTTTCAGGATTTAATATGTACCTTAATAATATGCTCTTTATTATAATCTCACATCTGCTTCACATGTGGCTTTGTCAGTCTGTCGGCTGTTTTCTCCATCCACCGTTTTTATTGTTCACTTGTAATTTGTAATTTTGATCTTTCAAGACTTTACTATGAACATAATGACTGAAGATATGTTTTAAGTACGACAGATATGAAGGAATTTGTTTGTAGTTTTCTTACATGATGCTTAAATCGTTGAGAAATAACTTTTTAAACTATGCAAACAAAACATTTCTCTAAAAAACTAATTTTAAAGTTAAACGCAAGTTAAAAGTAGCATTAAAGGAACATTAACATTTTCTAAATCATCTAAATGTATTCAAATCCAAGCCCAAAAGTGAGATTGGTTAATTTTAGACTTTTTAAGACCCTGCAGAAACTCTGTGTTTTTATTTCACAATATTTCATCACTTGCTTTAAGGCTGCTGTTATCGCTCAACAAGATTTAATTAACCAGGTTTGTGATTGAAGGTCCAATTTCTAAGCAGAGTTATTTAAATGAACAGGCTCGATCAACTCGGAAAATCATGCAAGAAAAAAAAAAATTAAAAAAGGGAAAATTGGCAGAGTAATTATTTCTTTTTCTGTTTTTCTGATTATCCTGATTATCTTCATGCAAGCTGATTGGCTGCTGGGATGAAGGCACAGGGCACTGATTGGTCGGTGGGGCAGACTACTGACTTTGGGTTTGTACGGGTGAAGGTGAAGACGGGCGGACACTGCCCGGAAACGTCTGGTTTTTAACAGCCGCTGCAACGCAACAAGTCTACAACTGAAAACTGTTGACCTTTAAAACACCATCGCAATGAACACAACAGAAAACAGCTGAACTGTAAAAAAGTTAATGTTTTAGGTTCATACACTATAAGAATCGTGAGGCGCCACTGGCAGGTGTGTACTCTGCAGATCCGTGTGTCCCACCTTGTCGTTGGGCTCCTGGACGTAGGCGCTGTGTCTCCACTTGGTCAGGACGATGGGCTCCATGTTCCTCCGGTCCAGGCTGCGGCTTTTAGGAGCATCTCCTGACGGCTGAGGAGGAGAGAGGTTGTACTGGAGGGAGGTAATTAGAATCGCACGGCGTCAGTGAACAAGACCTTTAACTTCCGCTAAGGAAATTGTATTTAAAAGATATATGTATCATCAGTTTGTGCCTTATTGTGTGTGAAATCTCTACGATGTGATAACGGGGGAAATTCATCTGATGAATCACTATCACAAAGTGGAAACCGGCCACTAACAGAAATGTTTATTTTCTTTAGTGTTGATTCCCTTTGTAATAGAGTTTTACCTTTGGCAGCTGCCACTCTGACCTGGAGCCGTCTGCACTGTAGTAATAAGGTCGACCCTGCTCATCAACGTGTTTCAACCACTGGTGACACACGGACAGACAAGAGAAAGCCCAGACTCATTCTGACATCTCAATGGATAACAAACCTCCTGGCGAGCATGAGGTGTTACAAGCAGTTTGTGGAGCTGTTTTGAATTTGGACCCATATTGTGCTTAAAATAATTTCCAGATAATGAGGAATATTTTCATCTTTTCATCTGTCATGCTGTTACAACACTGTTATAAGCAAACACTAGATCCATCACCCCCATGCATTGCCAGACACCACCACAGTACAGAGGATCAGCCCCGTGCAGCCGGTACCTTCTCGTTTGTATGGTCGCTCACGTACAGCCGGTGGCCGTACTCGTCCATCTCCTCCGACCAACCACGCGGCGGCGAGCCGTACTGACTGTCTGATTGGCTAGAGTAGGAACTGAAGCAGGTGTCCTCCGACGACAGAGGCTGAAGTCGACCGATGGAGAGCGAGAGGAACGGAAGGAAAGACGGCGAGAGCGACAGAGGAGTCGTCTGACATTGATGTAAAAAGAGAGAGAGAGAGAGAGGGAGAGAGAAAAAAGAGAGAGGGCGTCTTTCACCATGAAGTTACAGAGGAGGAAAAACAAATTTGCCAAGCACACAGAAAATGACAGAAAACCAGAAAAACCCATCAAGGAGTAGAAATCACCAACGCTCATGCTTCAGTGTGGAGGCTGCAGTGAGAGAGTGACTGCCTTTCACCTGTAGGTGGCAGTGTGGTGCATCCATTTAATGAATCAAAGATGAATCCCACATGATTCAGGCTGGGAAGTCTCAGTGTCTGTGATTGTGTCATCCACAGAATCATAACTCGTTCTCACTGTTGATATTGACTCGTGCAATTTTCAAATGACAAAAGTCTTTATGTGTTTTTTTCCCCCACAACACATTTTCTGGAAATAAATCTGGATGTCAGACAGAAAACTTTAAATCTTTTTCTCTGAAATATATTTAGTCTGACAAATCAAATTTCCCATCACAATCTGTCACCGCCAGCGGAAAACAATTTAGCTGATGTCTACATGTGCAGCTCTTAATCATGAGAAAGACACAACACAAACCGAATCCTGGCTCTGATTGTGCGTTTGTCATCTATTTAATATCTGAGTCATTGTCACCGAGGATATGTGAACACATGAGGGTGGGAGTTCTTGTAATTCTATACTTGTGAAAACCAGTTTAAGCTCAGGGTGACTATGGTTTTGCAAAGTCAGGTCATTTCAGCCGAGTCTGACTGGTTTTTGTGCATTGTAAAACTTTCACTTTTACAGTGTTGTCTCAGCCACACCTCAGAATCTAACTTTTTCCTTTTTATTGATTCCTGATGTGTTAATTGTTCAGGTGTTGATGGTTATCTCCGTTTCAGACTGGTTGTTTATATGGTATTCATATGTTGAATTTGATATCATGCCTGAAACAGTGGTATCTCTAATAAACTCAGAGATGACGAAGATTCAACTGTATCTTCTGCTAATTAAAAGGTAATAAAATATAATATCAAGATTCTGAATTAAGTTGAAAGTTGGGTTTTATAAGTTTTATGATCAGGGACGAATCCTTCTGGCCCTTTTGAGACATGATATTAATATCAGTCCCAACAGGTTTGATCATAAGTTCTTCCCTTGACACTTGACATGAACATATATCCTGACAGAGTCTCATGTGACCGCTTGTGATACCACTTCTATGCAAAAGGTCACGTACGTCCACCAGAACAAATCTTGAGGTTTTTACAGTCTCTTTATAGATGTGTCCGATGACCAAGTGTTTTTGTGAGTCGGTAAGTGTGTGTGTGAGTGTGTGTCTGTGTCACTCAACTTTGGGTTTCATCTGGTTTATGCAGCAATTGACCACATGTGTGGAATAACTCACGCTCTTACTTCCTCCACTGTTAGTGTTTACAAACAGTGTGAGCTGGATTACAGCTGGAGGTTTGTTTTTTCGTGAGGCAACTTAAATCAGGATAAAAATTTGAATAACTTTCTCAGTGAGATTTTGCCAAATGGCACTGTCACTGGAAGCTCTTCATAAAAGCAGGTATAAAGCAATGTGTCTACGTGTGTGTTTGGGTGAACCCTCTCTGCAGTGAATGTACCTCGGAGCTCTCTCCTGCGCTGTGGTTGTCTCCTCCGGAGTTCCCGCTGCTGGCGTCCCTGGCTCGTGGAGGTTTCCAGGTCGTCTCCTTGGTGCCGCGGTGGTAGTAGAAGTGTCGGCCATTCTGGTCCTTGTGGGTCTCCCAGTTGCCCAGAGAGTGGATGGGGGAGCCCGTGGGCAGAGGGGGCAGGCTGGTCTGAGTGATCTTCAGCTCCTGGAGGTTGGTGTAGACAGGCGACTCGGAGCGGCCTTGGCCTGAAGACACCGTCTGATGGAGGGAGAAAGACGTATAAAAAGAGAGAGGGAGGGAGGGAGAGAGGTGGAACTGTGAGTCCTCTGAGAGTGGATTTAAGTCTGTTATAATATACATATATACATGAAATCAGGGAAAACTTCCAGGACAGCGTGACGTAAGAAATGTTACAGATTTCAGAGTGTAAATCTACAGCTGCAGGTGCAAGTCGATGGACACCTTCATCCAAAATAACTTTAAGCACCGCAGGGCTTCAATCAAACCCCCCCACACCGTTCAATCGGTGTCTCCACTGAGGTGAAACTGCAGTAAACGACAGAGTGAGTGCAGAGTGAGTGCCAGGTGGGTTAGCGGCAGTGGAACATAGAGGAAACGACTGAAATGTCAACTAAACCTTATGTCGATGAAGCTGTCGACATAACCAGTGTTGACCATGGAGGAGCAGGGAACCTAAAGGATCAGCGCAGGGGGGGGAAGTCAGTGCTGCTGTTGCGTAACGCAGAGCGGCAGGGACCCGTGTCAGTTAAAAATAAGGAAGTAAAAGTGTCTGTCAAGGTGCATCCTGAACACTGAGAGGAGGGTCTGTGCCGACTCATCTTTACCACACCAGGAGAGAGAATTGTGAAATATCTGTCCCATCGAAAACAACTGAAAAGCCGAGGGATGGAGTGACTCTCCTCTGAACCTTGACCAGCGTGTGATTCAGTCAATGGACGACCTCTCATGATTATTTAATGCCGGCGTTACACAGACGCTGCCTGTCCGCGGAGCCACAGCGCAGACAGAGTCATGAATAATGCCAGCACCCACAGGGCTCTAAACATCGGCTCTGTGATGTTTTTATTGCACAGGGATCAATAGGGATGAAATATACAGGAGCTCAGCAAACAGCTGGAGGTGCAGAGGAAAACTGAATAATCAGACGCGTGTTGTTCAATACACAGCCACAGCATGACCGGATTACCAGACACACATTACATATACACAATGATATAAATGTGTAGTATACTTGAGGGATGATTGATAAGGGTTTTTTTTGTGCAGATGCCGTTATAAATCTGTTCTTCATCGTTTATTCTGTAAAATAAAAACAGTTTTATGACATGCTAATGCGCAGAACAAGACACAGCTTAAAACTTAACTGGTGCTCAACAATAACAAACGTATAAAACATTACCTCTTGCAGTGAGCAGCTCATAAACATATCGTCCTCTTCATCTATCAAGCTTGCTCTGAAGAAACTTCTCCTCAAACGGATCCTTGCCATTGTCCCCGTGTTATATATTGTGAGTTTGAGTTGAGCTCGGTCTAGGCACGCAGCGCTCAGCCCCGGAGACACTGCACCGTGCTCTTCCTGTACATGTGATTTAGTGCATGGATGTGTCAAAGAGGAAGTCCTAGTCAATCGACGGTTGAAAAGCTGTAATCCCTCAAAACTAGATTTTCCCCTCATGTCTGTCATGCTGTTGATTCAAATACATGCTGAGAAGCATTTTATAAAATTTCCAGCAAAAAAAAATGTATAATATAATACCCTAAAATGGCAAATTAACTGTTATGTTATTATTTATGTTTACAGTTATATTCTGCTTCAGGGTCATGTGGAACAAACTTAAAAAACGAATAAAAACACTTCCACAGACAGAAGGAATATAGATTCTGTTAAATACTGGCTCTAATTAAGTAAGTAAAAGCTGCACTGCATAGCGGACTCATTAAAAATTCACAGGACGTCTTGTAACTCCATTACAGCGGCGGCATGTTCCTGAGCAGCTGGTGTTGGACATCTGGTGTGAACAGCCTGATCAATACGGAGCCCAGAAACCAGTGACCCACAGTGGGACCGAGGTTGACCTCTTCTCCTGAGGAGGCTGCTCTCTTGGATAGTTCACTGTGCTTCAAGGAAAGGGTGGACCAGGTCGACAAGTGTCACAGTGTGTTGGAGTTTCAGAAAGTCTGTTCATTTGAAATACGGATAGTGACATCATTAAAAGAAAGCTTTGAGCTGACAATCGAGATTTCTGGTTGCTGCTCAGCATATGATTTCTTTCATATTTCAGTCCAGAGGGTTTATGGACAGAGAATATGAAGGGACAGAGAATGACGCTGCCAATTCCTGTCCAAGACCTGCATGCTTTTATCTGTGCTGCCTGCAGCTCTGCAGCTCTGCACTGGAATAATAATCAACCGGCCCGGTGCTCTTCAGCTGCAGATAAACCACATTAGAAACTGAAAAGAAACCTCGACTGAGAGAAAAGGGAAAAGGGAAAAGGAAAAGGACCCAGGGAACACAGCAGAGCTAATATTAGACGGAAATGTCTGCAGGTGCATTGGCATCATCCAGTTATATTTAGACGAGGCTGGTGTGAGATTCAAAACACAAACTTCCAGGTTACGTTCGCTGGCTCCTTCACAGATCAGAGTTATGTTGTGGTTTCAAATTTTAGTATGTTTCAGGGGTTATGATGGGTCATAGGATTCAACTTGTCCAAGCAGCATTGAAAACACAACAACAGCCAATGTGCTTATGTCACAGACAATCAATAAGATTTAACCTTCCTCGTTTGAACCCAATCTATGTCATTAATAAATCATCCAAACCAATCAATGCAAGACATGACTCTACGTGGAGGCAGAGCTCCATGAGGACTGTGTCAAACCCTCCATGGCTGAGGGATGGAGCAGGCAGCAGAGTCCTTTAGATGGCAGCCTGACAACAAAGTTAGTGAAGTTTGAAGAGGAGCGATGAAGCCAGAGGAGGAGGAGGAGGAGGAGCTCCACACGTTCACCTCCTCTCTCCTCCTATTTCCTCTCCGACACAGAAGAACCTGCTCTGCCGCATACCACAGAGAGCTGGGCCGTGCAACACAAAACACTCACACACGGTATAAACACACAGGAGCAGCTTGATGCAAAACCTTTTAAGAACAGCTCGGACTGATGTGCTCACACACACGTGGTCAAAGTCACACGTGCACACATATGCCCTCAAACACACACAGATAAATCAGCAACTTCTCTACTTCCTTGTTTACTAGGTCATTTAGTTTCACTGGGACAAAGTGCTGTTGACACACACGCACACGCACACGGCTGGAAGCTGTATTGCATAACATGCTTAGGAAATGTTTCTCAATGTTTTCCTGTTTGGCCTCAACCCCAGTGTCGCTGACGGAGGCAGAAATTGATCTTAATTTGATGACTCAGAAAACAACTCAACACAGAATCACTTGTATTTGTTACTTTGCATCTAGTAAACTGGTAAAACAAGGTATTTGATACTTTACAGACAAATAGATAATTGATTATATGTTCATATACATTGTACGTTGATCATATATAAATGTGTCAATCTGAAAGTAAATCAGTTGTGGCTGCACAGGATGTGGGGCGACTAGTGAAACCAGCCATGAGGCTTGACAGAGAGGAGGCTGTGAGACTAGAACACACTGCAGACGAGAGAGGAAACAAGGTGATCAGACAGGAAGCTGGTAGTTTCAAATTAATCTGCTGCTTCCTTCCTTCCATTTATCAGTTTTTCTTTTGTCATTCTCCCTTTTCAAACATATCTAGACCTCAAGTATTCTGAGTGATGACTGGGTACACAAGGGGGAGGCGGAAAGAAATCTGGAAATCTGTGTTTGCTGTATTTACTGAGAAATAACAAGGAACCGAACACGACAAAACATAGACATGAGTGAAGTCTGACCCGGAAAAGCTTCAGGCTGATAAAACACATCCGTTACAGCGTGGTGGGTCTTTCAGTCCGGTCTCAGGTCATCTCAGTAAATCTGACTGAGATGAATTAACAGGGGCAAAGGAAAAACAGCTACAGACAAACCGCCTGCAAGTCAACACAAAAGCTCTTTAAATAGCGGCACCACCCAAAGCAATTACGCAACTTCTGTGCAATTACATTCAACAGGAGAAAAGCGCGGACAATGCCACACAGCGGTAACACAATGAAAGGCCTGAGGAGAGTCTGTGCTCCGAGTGACCTCATGGAGTCAGGAAGCTTTCAGGCTGCACTGACCCAACACGCCACAGGACACACACCCATATTTAAATAAGGAGACTAAGCATCAACTAAGCTCCTGAAACATATATTACACTTCAACTTATAATAGATTATTTATTAATTTATAGGGTTTAAACCATGTTTTAAGCTTTGCCAGAGCCCTTTGCATTAGAAATCATTCAAATGAATGAGGCTCACTTGGGGCTGAATGTCACATTTCTTACAGTGTATAACTCTCTGTGGGGATTGTGTACAGATGACTGGATTGCGTGACTAAGTGTGCAAAAATAAACACACACGAGTAATAGAGAGAGTAAAAAAAAAGGGGGATTATCGGCGGCACCCAAATGTGGGAGCAAATGAACTTTCCCAGATGTTTGTGTGTGTGTGGTTTTTAGATTGCAGAGTCTAGGACCATATGCTTGTGAGTCTGGAACAGCAGCTGTCTGGATGCTGCTCTGCCTTCACCACAGGGGGAAAGCGTTATTCCCCTGGGGCCGGAACGCGATGCGCGGAACCACCATCGACCTTCCTGAACGCTGGAACGTCTCATTTCACAGGACTGTTGACTTCCAGTCACCCGACTGACATTTCTAACCAGAGACGTCTGTGAGGAGAAAATTAGTCGGTGTCGTTCAATGACATATTTTCACTCTCTGGGGTTTGAGGCTTTGTTCCTCGTGACACACGGCTTTTTTTTTTTAACAAATTCTAAAATTGCTCGGTATAATTATCTCAGAGTCAAATCAGCCTTAGATATAAAATCAGTGATGTGGGAAACACACTATCTGAGCAGCGAGGCAGCCACAGCCTTGACCGAATGATTTATCCCCTAATCCCATCTACCTGACTGGTCACAGCTAGTGACGCTAATTCTTCCAGCACAGTGTGTGGCTGGGGGCTGGAGAGGTCTGGTAAGGATAGCTGTCGTGTGTGTGTGTGAGTGTGTATGTGTGTTCGAGGTGATGATGTAATTGCGTCGCAAGGGGACAGGTGTGATCACAGCTCAGGACACGAGGCAAATTGGATGTGACTAATATGACGATGCTGTGTAACTTTTCCCTCCGACTTGGAGGATTAAAAGTTGTTGTTTACCTCACAAACACTCTACTATAAACCCTGTTGCTAGCTTAAATCTTTAAAAATCAAAGTTAAACAACAGAAGACACACTTTTCACTTTCACCACAGCAGAGCCCAGTGGACAGGAGCTTTCCTGCTGCCCTGTAGTTGTGGAAATAACCCGCTGACCACATCACAACAATCTAAACCACCAGTGATGGATGTTTACATCTCGACGCCTGTTATCTTAATCCAGCTGCGTTGATCCAACACAGCTGAGCAGGATGTAGATATGAAGCCCAGATATGGAGACTCTGTTAATGTCAGACTCTAAATCCTCCTGCAGGTAGATAAATCTGTTTATACTGAGCTGCACCGCACTTTTTTAAAGAGAGTTGTGCTACGAAAGGAGAAACTTAGAGTAAACAATTTACTTCAGGATTTACGACACCTGATCTACATCTAATCCAGGTCCCGCTGATACACCGGCCTGACCAATCACAAGCTAGTCCCAGCTGTCAATCAAGATGTTTCAATCCATTGAAGTGATTAAAACTAAACTAATAAGGAACATGAACGCTTGAACAAACATCAGTGCCGTTAAGTTTGGCGTATGTCCGATATGCTAACATGGAGGAGGCAGGGTTTATGACCAATGCTGCAGCCAGCCACCAGGGGGCGACCTCTTTAGGGGAGCTGTCAAGTCGTTTATTTCTTAAGGTTCCTACACATGATGGCTTTCAAGATTATTGGGCTGAAATGTCACTCAAATCGAACAGTTATGACCAACTTTGCAAATTTTCACAACTGTACACATAAGTGACAATTCTGTCATTCAAGCTTTACAGTTCCCCATCCATCAATATAAAAGGTATTTAAATTCTAACCAACACACTGATAAGTTCCAAAGATAAATTTAATCAAATCTACTTTTATTTTTACAAATAAACTTAATTCACAATTCAGAAAAAAGAAATGCCCTCTGAGGAGTTCAGATCTTTACAGTGTCTCATTCGGTCGGATCACATTACAACAGACACAGCTTCTCTGTTGAGCAGCTTGACCCAGCTGGGTCCTCTGAATGAGTTAAGACCAAATCCCGTGGGGGAGGAACAGGACGGAGTATTATTCCTTCACACACAGACAGAGTTCCTCTCAGGCCATCAGTCGGCATGTGTCTGATGTTCATTCATGGACATAAATGAGGCTGTATGCTCATTAACCAAGAGAAACGAGGACACACACACACGGTGCTGAGCTCGGCCCAGTGTCACCGACGGATATGAAGGGAGACTCAGCTGGGTGCAGTAATTATCTAAGTAGACTATATTCTTCCAAAAATACCACAGGGCCGCGTGTGTGTGAGGCCACCGGCTGGAACAACGTGTCAGGAAACATCTTCAACCATAACCTCATCAAAATAACAACGTCAACTGGGATCAAATAACAACATGTTAGTGTAATGCTTCATTTTATGGGTGAGTAATCTGGTCGTCGTTATAACAATAATAATTCTGTAAATATTTCAGATCCGTATAAAAACAAATAAAATCCAAGTCCTTCAAAAAAATAGTATAATAAAAAATAAATCCTAAAACCAATGTTGAAATGAATAAAACAGTAAAAAGTACAGAAGCAAGTGTAGGACAACCATCAGCAGGGAAAAGCTTCAGTGACGTTTTATTTTGGAATATATTCCAGGTCCTTTCTGTGAAGTATAACTCTCCCAGATGTCACTAACCTTTATTTTTGTTTCCAAAGGCATGTCTCATTACCTATGAATGAAGCGCCCGACCTCCTGCATGGTCCCTTTAGCTTGTTTGTGAATCTACAGATGATAATCTGTAAATTCCTCCTGGACTGATATCAAGAACATGTGCGTCAGGACAACCCGTAGCAACACAAACACAAACACCACGACCAGCATCAGCCTCTCAGCTTTAGGTCATCGCTCACAACGGTTTCTTTCCACTTCTGGACTCATGAAAAGACACATTCTTTCCCCCCTCTGCATTAATAATGGATATGAGGTCAAACGTGTAGGGGAGAAGTCAAACGCCTGCCGGGCTACTTGCAGAGGCTGAGTTAAGGGACAGTAGGTTCTGCATATACAGAATATGAGGACTTGTTTGTTGTTAATACTAAAGTTCTTTCCTTAAATGTATATTATCAGAGGAAATGGACAAACATGGAATGGAGGAAATGTGGAGGTTGAGTGTGTTCAATGCCCAGAAACAGCTTGTAACTAGAAACACTAGCCGTCATGAACTCGAGCCATAGACAGTGGACCTCATAAATGAGTAGGCGCTGGAAAACAGTGAGTCACGACTGACACATGTTACGAGTGGCCTTTTCACTCACACCACAGATCATGGAATAACACAGAAATCAAGGGTTTGTTCCAAGTATGGAGAATATATTACATAAGAGGGAGAGAATTACGTTTCAAGAGCACCCGCCCTGATGGCATATTGGATTAAATCTTCTTCATAAAGTGGACAAATATAAATCGACTTAGACAAAAAGGGTTTGTTGATTGGGTACAATCTGAAAAGGACATGTTCTTCTAAAGGCAATCGAATCTAACAAATGAAAAATAATTTGCAATCAGCACCAGTTGAGACCAGTTTACCAGACAACAGCTGAAATACCTTTAAAAGCAGATAAAAGCAACTTAAACTTCATTTGGCTGTAATTGACTTTGCCCATTAAGTTAACTGGATCAAACTTTCTCAGTGGAAAATGAGAAGCACACAGTATTTTGGAGGTCAGTGCAGCCCTGGCCTGATTGGGGTAACTGGGTTACTGACCGGACTTGTATATGGGACATTCTTACTCATGGACCAAGTTGTATTTCAGGCCAATTGACTTTTTTTTATAGAGGCAACAAGCACATAAAGCTGCTCACTGCACATGACGTCTTTCACCAGCTGGTGATGGTGTCAAAGGATCATGATAGTATAACACAATATAATGAGGTCATTTTGAACATGGCATCAACAGTTCCTCCCAACGCTGGTTACATTCAAGTTCCTTCACAGCAGCAGCTAAATCTCTTGTATTTCACAGTAGTACAGATCTTCTAATCCGGTGGTTATGACAAAATATAATGTTGAAAATCTGTTTTATTTACAAAGCAAAATTGTATAAAATTTTGATGGTTCCAGCTTTTACAACAACGTGTTTTATAGCTTTTCTAAATTCATATAATGAAAAACCAATATAGATTTGGAAAATTTCTAATTTTCTGATATTTTTCAAATGGGAGAATAATCAGTAAATTAACAAATGAAGCAAACAACTGTTATTTGATGTTTGACGCATGTGTATGAAATCAAAAGTCAACCCCGGGTCATATCTCATCGTCTAGAACGAAATGGAAAACACCCGCAGAGCTCTGTTTGCCTTCAGGAGCAGAGACTCAGCTCAACACACAGCGAAGCCGCCAGTTTAATTCAGCTTGACAATGAGCCCAACTCCTCCATCGACAGGCTGTTCACAGGGTCAACCACAGTTCAAGGTAACGGGCTGAGTGAGGAGGAAAGAATGTGCCGGCGAGAGCCAATCGGGGCAAAGATACAACACCTCTTTCAAATTTGAGTCAGAAATAGTCTCCTGCACAATCCCCTCAACCCGATTTAACCTGTGCATAATGAGAACTCCCACGACACTGCATGCGTTTGTTTTATTGCTCTGTTCTGTTGCATGGAGGCAGATCGGAGTCTCTCTCTCTTTCAGTCCAGGGAGGGTAGTTTGACTCGTTTGCTGTCAGAGCCTCACTCATCGTTTCCAGTTGAAGCACAGGACGGTGCAGAGAGATGAGTTTTTCTAGGATAGGAAATCACATCAGCCAGCTCACTTGTCGCAGTGTCCTGTGTTTTCCTTTGTGTTTGACAGTGGACATGACGTGCCATGCTAGCTATTAATACAGTGCTTAAAGAAGTACATGGAAAAATTATATCCATAATTAGATGAACACGCACCAGGTTCACAAGCTGCCTCTGCCTTCTCATTAACAGGATTTTGATTGGCTAGTGTCTTCCCTTCGCTTGTTCGACTAAACACAGTTTGATTGGCTGCTGCATTAGAAGTTGAGCTGTGCTTGACTTCTGAGGTTCTCACGGCAAGAAATGCATCGAACTGGAAATATAGGAACTGAAATTAGTCAAATTAATACACCAAGATAACTTGAAGATGTAAGCAAATGAGTTTCTATGTCTGTTACACTAATTACAGGCATGATGTAAGGTTTCCCAGTAGTGGGGCTCATGTGTGAAGTTCATTATAAAACCTCAGCTGTGAGAATCCTATCCCCTTGTCAGCCACCTTCAGTGCAATTATACTTCATTCTGTACTGGTATCTTAATGTTGATACCACTGGTTTCTGAAAGTAAATGTGAAAGCTAGCAAGCATACTCTATATCATTTAAATATTCCCGGGTATTTTGCTCCTAGCGAAAACCTGTTTCGACTTGTCTCTGCAAACCTTAAAAGAATGTGGCGTCGTGGGAGAGAAATAAAAAGGAGGAATACTCTCATATTTTGTGGCTCCTGCAGCTACAGGGAACAGGACACGTGTCCTCGTCTCCTCACAGATGCATGTCTCGACAGAACAGGAGGAGGAGGAGGAGAGTAAGGAGCAGGTATGAGGAAGACAGGGGCCGGATGAAGGATCCCTCTGGTTGAAGATTATCCTTCGGTCTTTCTGTAGCATGTCAGGACTTCTCCTTTTAAAAATGACTTCTTGGGCTCAAATACTGAGAAATTATGTGCAAAAGAAAACTAGTGACAGGGAGAGCACTAGTGCAATGCAAATACTTTCTTTTAAACAGTTTAATGAGTTTTATTTAACTCCAGCGCTTCATCTCCATATCCAAGTATCAACAGAAGATGTTTGGAAAAGTCAGGTTGATAATATAGCTTTAGGGTTAAGTCAATTAAATGGTATCTACAAGTCTGCAAGCTTTCATATAAAATATAAGCAGTATGTGATAGAGGCGTTTTGTACAAGTAAATTCATAGATTCAAAATGTTGAGGTGATGTTCTTCCTTAGTAATTCTCTTGGGCTCTGACCTTGATGATGACCTCGCATATGCTGGTGGATTGTTGCTCTTTTTAACAACACTTGTCTAATTCCATTACTCTCTGGTAAAAACACAAATAAAGAGCTGCTCTGTCTGTTGTGACTGTGTCCTTCAGCTGCAGGGCTGAGTCAGGAAGGGCGATGTTCTTTCACAGCTTCTCTCTGCCTGAACACATTTTATCTCCTCGAACCAAAGTTGATAAAAAAGACAAACGGCTCCGGAGCTGCAGACGTTTGCATATTGCTTAGATTTAGTCTCGACACCTCAACTGATACCTTTGCTCCGTGAAGCAGAGCAGCAAGGACGAGGCTCAGATCCCAGCTCGCATTTTAATATAACAAATTACCAAAACACAGCAGAGGTCCCGTCACAGAGAAGGCTTTGTGCAACTGAAAGATAATAACAAGCATTGTGTGACTTCACTTTGTATTTTGCAAGAAAATCAAGCCGTCCTTGAGGGGGTAAAATGCTAGTTTTTGCCTGTTTAGAATACCAGCCATTCACTGGGCCTGAACCTGTATTTCTGGTCTAGAATGCAAATGAACTGAAGCGTGCATCACGTCTCAGACATCACAACAAATCTCAACACAGCACAGAAACCTGCTCAGGTCGAACCAGTTCAACAAGACAAAGGGGGGCTTGCTGAGTTTTCTTTGTGGGATTTGAGTGCATTTTAACACATGAAGACAATAGCAAAACACTCTGCAGACGATGTGAAGTGTTATATCTGCTATTAAGTTGTACATTAACAGAGGACAGGAGCAGGAGGGAGAGAAAGAAGAAGAAGAAGAAGAAGAAGAAGAAGAGGCAGGCAAGTCTCCTGAAATAATCTAATAATCTCATCTGAAGTGGAATTATCCCAGGGGCACAGTCCACACAGGAAGTTAAGGAGCTTTTATCCTGCAAGAGAGGAGCTGACATTAAACCAAAGAGAGCTGATAGTGTGCAGCCAGTTCCCCAGCAGGACTCTGTCTGCAGGTCCATCCCTTCACTCCGTTTTCCTCTGTTCTACTACACCTATTTCTTCACAGCCTGACAAATAAGCACCAAACCTGTAGAGCTGGGTTTGAACTTGCAGGTATGTGGTAAAAGGTAGAAATGTGCATCTGTTGCGCCACACTGGAATCTAACACCACCATGTGAGGAGTGGACGTTTCAGCAAATACTTAAGATTAAGATGATTAAGATGCATTAATTAGTCCCCAACACATGCACAGACACGCACAGGCACACTCATGCAGGTAGGGAAATTTAACCTCTGCTTTTAACCCATCAGGTGGACACACAGAGCAGTGAGCAGCCATGTAAGGCGCCCGGGGAGCAGATGTTGGGGGAGTAAGGTGCCTTGCTCAGGGGCACTAGACAGGGTAGGGATCAATCCAGGTTTGTCTTTTTGTTGTTTCTCCGTGGAGTCGAACCGGAGACGAACCAGAGACCTTTTCTGCCCATAGTCCAAGTTTCTGCCTCTAGTCCACCGCCTCGGCCTTAACATGTCTTAAATTAAGTAATTCATGACTAAGTAAATATAAAGGCCTTTTTAGCTGTGAAGAAACCAGAGAGCTTGTTTCATCAAGGAGAAAAAAACCTAGAAAAGACATTTAGTTTGTCGGTCAGTCATTCATAAGACTGTTTGAACTTGTCACGCACAATTAGTCAAATCGGTTCTAAACCCGTTCCTCTTGTGGTCGATACCATGCAATACTCATTATTACATAATTACATGCTCATATCGACGCCACATATCTAAATCCTCAGCTGCTGAATGAGAACATGAGACAGGATGTGTGTTGATATCTAACTTCAACCTTTACCATGACAGTAGTTAAGGGTTGTACTGAGCCCTTGGAGCTCGACTGTGTCCATGAGATCTGATGACGGGATTTAAACATAAAAGTTTATTTCTGATGAAACAGGAGCTTCCGTCTGCATTGCACCGGCCTAGAGCTCAACTTAAGCATGGATCATCCGGTCATTGATCCTCCACCAGTTAATATTACTACCATTCCCACACTGTGCTCTATATCCCATGACCCCTGCCCTGTGTGATTGCAACTTCACTGTGCCAACCAGGCTGGAACCATACAGGAGATGCAGAGACCCACTGATATCAAACCTTGAACTTGTGACGTGAATAAGAAACCCACTGTAAGCTCCGTGGAGAAAGTAGATCTTTGCAATTGAAGACTAAACCAGCCGAACGCACTTCGTCCTCTGTTAAACTTCAGAAACCAACACAACGTATAGAACAACTTCACATGTTCCCAACTGTACGTTTCATACATGTTACACAACCAGGAACAAGACAATATGAAAAAACAAGGAGACGAAAACCAAGGCAGGGCTTCCAAGTCTTCCACATCACTTTCCCATTTTGAAAAAAATCCAACCAATAAGAGATTCAAAGACAAAATTAAGATTGAGTGTGATATGTGTCAGAGCCAGAAACGTGGTGGCACACACAGTAAAAACTGAAACAGCTTGACAGTGATATGTGAGTCATTTTACACCAATATGAAATCTTCAATCTGTGTAATTTCCTGATGGCAGATTAAATACATTTCCTGAACTGAGGAAAGTCCCAATAATCAGATCACAACTGGTCTAAACCTAAGAAGATAGAAGTCTTCCCTTGTTGCCCAGTTAATCATCTCTGACTCTCAGCTTCTCTGAGAGCAAAGTGCAAACAAAGACGGTTCTTTCTTCTGAAAAGTGAGAAATGACAGTGCACACTGTCATCAGGGAGACAGGCCTGAGAACACATGGGCTGGGCCACAAGCAAACCTTTATTTATACTGGTCCGAGAGATTATATGGTGGAAACGGTTCTCTGTCATTTAGTGGCTGCTCAGATACACATGCTGGTTTGGAAAGAGCTGATCTCACTTGACAAAGAGGAGCATCTGAGCAGCTGCAAAAACAAAAAGTCATTTTCTCAGGTTTTAAGAATCGTGAACTGTGAGTGATGTTGTCTCTTTAGATGCTCGTGTGGAAATGAGATGTTACACGGTATAAAAGGGGGACTATAAGGAAAAGGATTTGATCAACTTTGCTGTGAATTATGTCACATGAAATACTTGAGCACTAGATATAAATACATGTCTGAGGTATCTTCGAAAATGTGATTTTCTTACCATATTTTTGTTGATCTTGACCCGAATAGTTTAAAAAAAATCAGGGGATAAACATTTAATATTCCGCCTAGTTTAGTGAAAATACATCTCTGCAATCTTGAGTTATCTTGTACAAAAGGGACCTTTAAGTTAATGGATTATAATTAAAATCATACTTCAAAACACTGGCAGGGACTAAAACTAAAGTCATGTTCATGACAAACATAGAGAATATATGTATATATAGACACAAATCTATATATTAATACAGAGTATTCTGTCCTGTCTGCCACTCCACTCTCTCTCCGTCCTGTCTCCCATCATTCTCTGCTGCCCTGAGCTCCTCTCACCAGCCAGCTGTCCAAACAAATGTTATGTAGCCGGCGCTTATGTAATGAAGTGCGGCCGGTGCTTAGCGCATCCTCTTAGCCGCCCTGTCGCATGGCATCATCACTTCAAACATCTCTGGACACACGGCTGAACCTCCCGTCTCTTCCTCCTGGCCACTGATTTCACGGATTCTGTGAAAATGCCTGTGGGGATTCAGCGATCGATGTTATGGATCACTTTGAGCGATGGATGAGGAACACACGTCTGCCCTTAGCTTGTGGACAAAAGCTGCAAAATCAGCTACTGTGTGAGTGAGTGTGAGAGAGAGGGAGGGAGGGAGAGGGACATAGACAGAAACACAGAGATGAGAAAGAATAGACACATAAGCTCCGAGAGCCTGTTTGAGCGAAAGCTTCTGTAGATAACTTCAGAGCTCAAAACTCTCTGCTTGCATGACTGGGATCAAAATATCAGCACGCTTCAGCGCTTCATTTAAACATAATGCTCTTAGAGTGAAACAAACACTAAATGCAGCAAAGCCCTCTGCCCTGTGTGCATCTGTGTGGAGAAAGAGATTCCTGCAACCTGCAAAGGCTTTGTTATGAAATGGATTTTGCTCGATTATTCACAGGCAATCAGTCGCTGCAGTGCCGTTACTTTAACACACCAGAATACATCAAACCGAGGGTTTTTCTGACTCGGCAAGAAATGCACATGAAGTTGCATGAACACGTCGACTCCTGAGGCGTCGGGAGTTGATGGTTTGTGTGGTAAAGAAGCTGCCTTACCGTCTGGTTCTGGTCTGGGAACATACTGTCCCGTGGCTGAGTCGCCGCTGCAGAGGAAGAAGTCAGACGAGCAGCAGCCGGCGGTACTGATGAGGACGCCGACGATGCAGGGGAGCCTCTGCCTATTCACAAACTCTCTCCCTGACTGACATGTCACTGTGGCAAAACCAGATAATGTGACTCAGAAGCCCTGGACGCACACAAACACACACACACAGTGGCTGATATACTAACACACACACGTTCTTACATAAACAGAGGGCGAGAGAGAGAGAGAGAGAGAGAGAGAGAGAGAGAACACAGAGCTCTGTGATGCTCGCTCTCCCCGAGCTGCAACAAAACATACAGCTTGACCGGCTCTCCCATAATGCCACTATTTACATCACATAGCACAGGACGCCCTTGCTGACTTAATAACCAACATGTGTGTACGAGGACACACACAACCACACACACAAACAACACAACCACACACACACATATCCAATTGAAGCTCCCAGAGGGATTAAGAAAAGCTTCATGAAGTGAGGACCAGCGTGCCCCCCCCGCCCACCCCACCACACACACTACTCTTCTTTGTCTCTAATCAAAGAAGTCATAGAGCCACACAGTAACGATTTACACTGGATTATCCCCCATAAGCAACATCAAGGATATTTATTATATGCTGGCAGTTCTGTTTGTTTGTTTGTTTTTTCAAACCTTCTATCTTCTGTCACTCCTGCAACCCCAGGAAGATCAATATACATTATGATTTTCTTCTGATCTCCATTACCTAATAAAGTGCATTTCTGAAATTGAAAAGTGAAAGAAGCAAATCTCCCCATTACTTGTGATATTTGACACAACTCCCACTATCTTGTTCGAGCTCTTGATCATCACATGACTGGTAAACAACACCTCTGGGTTTTTATTAATTTGACAGCTGTAGTTCAGAGATATGTGATGATACTTGAGATGCACTTATCTCTTACACTAGATCAAAATCAGACCCATATGACCTTATGCAGTGTATCATGCACCAGTCATCATGGGACAAAGCCAAATTCAAAACAGTTTCTTTATTGGAGTATGATATAATTGTTTTTAAAATTTCCCAGTGATTGCAATAAGCTGCAAAGCGATGTGATGAAGTAAGCACAGCGATCACAGAGGTGGTTGATTCCCTAAGTTCAGAGTTGTACTGTCTTTGCAGTATAAAAGTACATATTGTGACATTTCCATGTTATGCTGAGATCACACTACACTTTTAAACAGGATTTTCCACTCAGCGATACAAGTGGTGTCGTCTCATTTAGTTACTGCCTCACCTCGCTGTACATGAGGTGATTGAACACAGCCATGCATATCAATGTGCATCCGTAGCACGTCAGATAAGTAACTTATTAATCCAGTCATCTACGGACCACTGCAGACACTCTCAGCAATTTCTCTATATATATAATAGTCGTTCAAATGTGTAAATGCACACACACTCACACACAAACACACACACTCACACACACACACAGAGATCTGTTAGGGAGCTGGGAAATCTGCACCAAAGCTGGATCAGTTCATCGGCTGGCAGATAAATCCACTGAGGCTTCCAATCAGAGCTCAGAGTCACTTCACGTTGGATAAGACTCCCTATCACAAGACAACAAGTCATGTAGTGCACACTGACTTTGAAAGTTGTGCAATCTGAACATAAGGAAGCTCGTCTTTCTTAAACCGAAGACATTAATGATTTCATGCAGTTTTAAATTGAGTTAAAACTGCAGAGCTACAACAGGAACCAGAGCTGCATCACAGCTGGAGGAGGAGCAGGTGGATTTGAGATGAAGGCACAGGACAAAAAGAAAAGACACAGATAAAGAAAGACAGAGACACAAAGTGAGGGTGTCAAACTCGGCTTTACCCCTGGTCTCTGTTACACAACAGCTAAACACACCGCAAAGGAGTGGGTCATCTGCCAGAGCGCCTGAAGCTCTGTGTGTGTCCCAGGTTGATAACAGCACAGAACAGTACCACAGGCCCTTGAGAGTGCTTCATGGCATCGGTGATGAGCACACAGGCCGACACCAGCACAGACTGCAGTGCTGCCCTGAGACTTGAACTCAATGAACTGCTGTTTGCTGAAGGTGATTTTCCTGAAAATGAGACATCTGGGAAGTCCATCTGAGGCTTAAATCCAAAAATACATCTGAATCCACAACACAATATGTGCAGCAAAGATGTCGTCTCCATTAATTGGAGCTAATGCATTTTCAAGAAGTGTGATTAAACAAAAAAGTATTAAATATGTATTTAACCACAAATTGTGCTCATACCAGGTTTCTCAAGAACAGCAAAAGTTCACATTTATTCGTCTGACAGGAAAGTGCATTGAGAAACCTGATCTGGCATTGTTTTAACAAAATAATTAATAAATAAAATACTCCAGACTCATATAGAGGCAAATTATTTTTAGCTGCAAAGCTAAAAAAACCTGAAGTGTTTCATTGTGTTGACAATCTGGTCGGCTGAATAGTGACCTAGATGTCAGAAGTGGGTTTGTGGCAGAAGGTCATCGTTTGTAATCCACTCACAATCTGGCAGGAAACATGACGCAGTGAGATAAGTTGAGAAACAAAACACATCAACACAGAACTGTGGTTATAGCAAAAACTCTTTTAGCAAATACTGGAAGGATAAAAAGTCTGGAAAAGTGTGTTAATTGCTCATTTAATTTCAGTGTGACAAACACTCCCCTTCTGTCAACACTAGAGTAGCCCTGAGCAAAGCCTCCCATCTCTCTCATGCTTCTCAGTAGAAGCAGGAAGTTTATGGGTGAATGGCGTCTATGGAAAACTACAGCAAAACTAGAAATACTGCACTGTGGTTGTACGCCTCCGCCTACCATTGCAGTTTCAGTCTGCATACATTTTTATTCCCAGACTCATATGAGCTCCCGGAACCTAACTCCAGTTAACAGATCCTTCAGACTCTGTGTGTATGAACACATTTACGTGAGTGGGTCTGAAGAACAGAACAGAACAGAACATGCTGAGAGTCTGCAGTGGTGTGTGAACGAGGGGATTAGTGAGTTCCTTACTTCATGTGGTACGGATGTACATTAGCATGCATGGCTCTGTTCAATCACTTCATGTACCGAAACTGAGATGTTGTAAAAAGCCCACAGGTTCACACTTCCTGTCACACTAAAGAAATCAGAGCGATGAGGAAACCTGGGGCGATTCCTCAAAGGGTTTCAGCTGATTACAGCCGTCATAAAGAACGATGGGAGGCGGGGGGGTCGGGCTGGTGTGACTGACTGTGACGAGAGGGAGGTGACTCGGCCTGTTCAGACCTGTAGTGTTAACACGCATCTGGGGACATCCAATCATAGAAGGGGACTTAATATAAATGACTAGGTCGGCTGAGTCAGTCATTTCTTTAAAGTCCCTTGTAAAGATTCACATTTATCAGATAGCTTTTGCTGTTGCTCTATATATTTAATATAGGGCACAGCTCTGAGTTTGTCAGGATGGGCTGAGTGAATCCTATATGAGGTTGAAAGGGAATACAAAAATTCCAGAACTAATATTCAGTTCTTCCAAATGGAGCGTACAGCGTGTAGCACACCCTGTGATGATCCTGGAGGAAGAGAGAAGATGAAGAGCCGAGTGGAGGAGGCCGTGCACTGAAGCAACAAATTAAAAGACACTGAGACCCTGACAACCATTATATTCAGTGGCTGGAGGGAAACATCTGCTTCAGTGGATTCAGTGTCCAACCCACCGTGGCCCGGGGCTTTAAGACGTTCTGAGGGTAGCAGGCGACATCTCAGAGGGCGACTTCAACATCTTCTCACGAGGGATCGATGGCTCATGGTCTCCACAAGACCCCTCGGTACAAATGTTGAGACGGCTTGTTTCAAACGTGCCCTCACTTTCATTCCTTTATGATTATGATGCAGCAGGTCTCATCTGAACTAGAGCCTGATCGATACGGATTTGTTTCAGGGCCAATGCTGACATAGGGATTATAGGTAGTAAAACCTTCTATAAATTTATCAGCCAATATATATATATTAAAAGAATTAGCAATTCAATTCCTAAGAAGTTGTTTTTCAGGGTTGGAAATGAAACTCGATCAGACCAGACTCAATAAGCTTTGTTTACCTGGATGATGTGTTATTGTTTTAACAAGCTGACTGATGCATGAAGCTCACACTCAGCTTCTTTTAAAACCTTGACCTAAACTGAACTAGCAGAAAAGACTCAAGCTTCACACTCGAAGCCACTTCACAGAAAAAGCTCTTAACTTTGAAAAGAAGCAGCTGGAATTAACAGCAGAACTTTGATCACAGAACATTCTCCTTCCTTTGGATTCTTGTTCTCAGGTTCTTACATCATTTCTTTAAACAGAATCTCAGAGGAGGGGAAACTCTCTGAACCAGCTCATTAGCTCCGTCACCAACAGGACGAAGTTCATGCAGTTTAATCCAAAGATATATTTGTACAATCGACCTCTTCTGCCTTTAACACCTCGTTTGTTGAGTAAGTTACGCTCCAACAGAGGAGGGTCAGATAAAACTGGACTGTGTGTGAACCACAGTTTAATGAGCTATGACATCTTTCTCCATATTGAACTCTCCGGCTCTCTAGTTCCTCAAAGGCCAGAACCGCTTTAACAAGCTGTTACTCAATTGTGTCATAAGTCATGAGTCCAAAGTTCACCGTAGAGCATTCATGCTCTTTGAAAGATTCCATTGAAATGAACTGATATTGTCTTGGATTCTTGCAGTTTCAAATTCAGAATCAGAATTCAGTCAAATGACAAGGAATGGTTGCTGTAAGAACAACTACACAACCTCAAAAGTTCCAATGAATGAAGCCCAGAGGAGACTGAACTACTGTTGGGCTAATGGACAAAGTCTCCAATCATCATAACGTCTACACAAGCATCAAGAAAACAACTTTTACGAGACTGAACAATCCAAACTGAAAAAGAGGGGGCGCTGGATATCATTGCAGCTGAGAAACGTGTTACATTACTCAGCAAAACATTCCCTGCATTGCATTGCATTCCATTGCCGACAGAACACAGAGGAATTTCCCAGGTGTTTTATGCATTTGTTTACTATATAAACTCTCTGTCCATCCCATTGTTTGACTGTAGACATTGTCATACACCTTATTCGTTAGATATCGTACATCTGGAAGTGACAAGTCTCTCAAGTGGTGATGAAGAAGGCCTTTAGTCTCGGGTCCAGAGCAGGAGACAGGAGCCTGGTAAGGAGCTGTACAGACACACTCATCACGGCCTGATGATCGTGAACTTATCAGAAGGAGCAAAGCCCTGGAAGCTGCAGACATTAACACACTGCTCTACTTCCAGCAATGAGGCTGCTCCTGTTTTAACGGTCGCTCTGTTTACTTGAGGAAAGAGGTTGAGGTGACACACGAGAAGAGAAAAAGTGAGACCAGAGGATGGAGGAGAGGCAGAGAGTCGTCATGTTTCAGGAAGTCCCGACTCAGCTGGGGTGTTATCAGCGGCCGCACGTTGCCAGGACCGAGGAAAAACAAACAACCAGCCGACTGAATCTAGGACAGTTTCACATCACCAACGCCCAGCGTCCAGATCACGTGACCTCGGCAGCACGACGGATCCAGCTGACCAAACAACCAGGAATCAACTGAGGGAAAAAGCAGAGTGTTTACTCGTTCTTCCTGAAATACACTGGATGAGGTGGAGGCGAGGAACAGCCCATCACATCAGGGCACCACAGAGCATCAACACACTCAGGCGTCTTCAGGGCCGCAACATGACTCATTGAAACATAACTCTCGTGTCAAATGAAATGAAGTCAGGAGACGGCATTCCCCCCCCCCCCCCCCCCCGGCTCCCACAAAATCTGAAGGAGCAGAGAACCTGGTGCGATCACAGATGCATGAAGTCGTAATATTTCTATATTCTTCTCTGTAGAGTTCTCTCCACTAACAAAATGATCACTATATCCATAGCAATGTATGCAGGAGGGATAATAACACAAAATTAACAGCATTATGAAACTTCTCAATTGTGTGTTTTAAGAGAAACTCCAAAGATTCAGAAATGACTTCAGATCTCAAACTTTTACATTTGGTGCAGAGGCTTTGTTTGATATTTGGATTGCAGATGGTGCCTTAGACATTAATGATTAAATAAACATAGCATAAATCATCAGTACTGTACTTGTTGTCCTATAGAGGTGACACTTTAATGACACTGCTATAGAACAGTGACTAAACTGTTAACCAGGTGTCCTGATATCGACACCAGTGACACCAGTGACACATTTCCTGTGTGCCTCTGTCATTAACTGGGAAGTCCGACGGAGGCAGAACGAGATTGGTGACCAGAGATTTTCTATTTGTTGGGATAAATAAACTTCTGGATCAAATGACTCACGGTAGGAAAAAAAAATAAAAACAATCACACAAAGAGTGTACTTGCACACAAAGCTGGACTCTTTGTACACACAACCACAAACAAGCTCGACCACTCTGACCTTTCTCCTGCCATTGACACGGCATTAAGGGCGGCCAAAGGAAGCAGTGGACTGAATGGCTTTTCAGTGCTGAATGTAAAAGTGGATATGTTCCTTTCAAATGACCTTCAACAAACACATCACACTGAGTCACAGCTACGTCATTGTGTGATTTAGTGTTAGTGAGAGCAAAGACAAATAACAGAGCAGCTGTCCTGAGAACTTTGCCACGCGTGCAATGAAAAAGCCAAGAAAAAGGAAAATGTAAATATCACTAGAGATAGATAAGTATTTTATAGATTAATATAAAAACACTTCAGTGATCCTGAAGGACATTTCGGCCTCTTTGGTCAAATAAATAACCATATATGAAGTAGTAGTCTGTTGTTTTAAATAAAGTGACAAAGTGGAAAGGATCCAGGAATGAGCCAGACAGTGAAACGTGTGTGGGAAGAAGACCGGATCAGCTTTTTGAGTTGTTTTTACCTGGAGATGTTCAGTGGAGGAGCTGCTCAGTTCTTCTCCAGACTCGGAGTCGTTTGTGCGTCTCTCTTCCTCTGCGGAGTCAAAGGGTTGGGTGCCGTCAACGTCCCTGGGCATATCTGGGGATCGAGCTCGCGAACGTGGCAGAGTGCTGGAGCTCCCTCTGGGCTTGTGACCTCCACCGTGGACAAGGACGTCGTGCAGAGCTCGGTCGTGGTCTGTGGGGGTGGTGGGGGAGGTGGGGGCGTGGCGGTGGGAGCTGTGCCTGCGCTGGCTGGGGGGACTCACCCTTGGCGAGCGCCGAGGGTGAGAGGCGGACTCGTGTCTCTGAAGGTTCTCCGCAGGATGATCCTGGAGTCCCAGCTCCAGGTTGGTCGGCCTGACCCAGAGGACCCCCCTAACCTGAGGGGGGGTGTGGCCGCTGGCGGCAGGAGGATGGGGGACGGGTTTGAGAGGCGGCATGAGAGCTTTGCGGACCTCCCGGACGTACTGAGCCGGTACATAAAAAGCTTTAGTCCCCTCCTCTTTTTTCACCTGCCACCAGTCCTCATTGGTCTTCTTGACCAGCATGTAGCAGTCCCCCTGCCGGATGTTGATGAGGCGGTCCTTGGACTTGTACTCGTAGTCATACTCCACCTCGATGTAGACCTCACCGGGGGCAATAGGCAGCTCGGCCATGACGCCTCCGTCTGTCCACCAGGCAGCTCACCGCAAGAGGATGACGGTTATTACCATGGCTTCATGAGCCGACCTGCAGAGGAACAAAGAAACACTTAACACTAGCTTAAAATGCATATATCCTCATAAGTGAACTACGGGTCAAGTGGTTAAATGTTGAAATCAGCGACGACTTTTCTCAATTTAAAAGGAAACAGCTTAAAAAGATTAACTAATACGTAGGAAATATGTTTGTTTACTGATTCTTACTGGGCAGCAAATTTCTGGTTTTATGATCCATGCTTCACTCAGAGGTGTGTGTCAATAAATGATATGGCACCCTCCCCTCCCCTCCCCTCAACTCTCCTCTCAATACAGAAGTATTTCAGCTGTGGTGTAACACTGCCAGGAGGACATAGGGGAAACACTGAGGCTACATTTCAGTTTTAAACCTCATGACTACATTTACACCTGCTGCCCACACTTCATGAAACATTGAAAAGTTTTGGAAAACGCTGCTGACCTCTGTTCAGTTTAAAAACCCTCGGGCTGCGTTGTAGTCTGAAAATAAATCTCTGGGTAAACAATATGCTTCTTTGTTTTCAGAAGCCACAAACCCAGTGCACGGGAATGGTACGTGATATGATTTTGGTATGAAGGAGAAGTATTACTTACACAGAGATAGATTTCATATTAATCCTCTAAATGCTGAATGTGAAGTCCAGTCAGAGCAGAGAGATTAGAGAGGAAACATCAATGTGACTCACATGGTTTCCTCACACGACTGTTTCTGACTAACTGTGGCCTCCCTCTCTCTTCCTGCCTGACAGCGACTCAGGCATGTCTCTGCTGAGCGGGGAGATCAGTGAAACCTCACACATACTTCCCTGCTGGAGTCACATCTGCACACACAGACACACACACACTCACGTGCACTCTGACAACATGAGGCGAGGCTGCAACACACCTTGAGCAACCTGAACTTTGAAGCTTTTCTCCTTTTTTTCCCCCCCGAGCAAATCGTAAAAGAATGCTCAACTGACCGTGAAAGCCAGAAGCACGTTATATTAAAAGGTGGCTCCTCTCTGTAGTGAACTCCGAGAACAGACGTGGCTTTAACGGTAAGAATCCATCGACCAAATACAGACAAGAAACAGAGAGGCTAAAGTAAAGAAAATGTTATAGTGTGAGTTTTGCCGTTGGGCAGGAATGTGACATGATGAGGTGCCGTCTCACTCGGCCTCGGGCTATACCTCTGTGCACGAGCTGTTTGGATGGAAAGAGATAGAAGGAGTCGGGGCTGCAGTGCTACCAGTGCTAGCTTAGAATCGACAGCAGTAGTAGAAGGAAGATAAATGCTTCATGTTCTGACAAGTTTAAAAGTTCACATCTTAGTTTTGAATCTGGTCTCTGTAGTGCGGAGAATTGAGGTTTTAGGGAGAATTGAGCAAAATGTTCCTTTTTGTCCACTTTAGATTTGTATTCATACTTATATTATTGTGTATTCAAAGTCCTACATGTTATTGGAGGTAAAGTAATTCATGCTAAAAATGAACTGGTCCATAAATCAGCAAAATCATGACTACACACAATATTTATCCCACTAATTTCCCCCCAATGGAACGGAGAATGAACAGGAGGTTTAGTAGTTAACTGAAGATCTTTAGTGTCCAATTAACAGATCTATCAGTCAACAGAGATTTGATTGGCCAGATAATTAAGACCCTTAAAATAACAAATGCTGAGTCGTCCTCAAACATCCAGATTATTACTGGGAACAACAATGTCCAATAAAACAAGACACAACAAAGCGTCTTTAATAAACCTAAAGATGATCTCATCTTATTTCCCCAGACATCGCAAACAAAAGAAAATGAGCTTCTACAAACTTTAAACCCCAGCAGGGCAGGAAAGTCCAGACAATGGTTTTAAAGGCATTGTTTCAGTCTGAGCCGCTGCTCTATATGAAGGATATTACAATGTGTGTAGCAGTGAGAGCAGGATATTACACATTCTGTCATAAAGACGGTCATAACAGCCACGCCTCTGAGTCATCACAGAGTCACGTTCAGAGAAACTGTAGAAATCAACTTTATGACTTTTTTTCTCATAGAATTATTTATAGATCTTGATGAATAAAACATTTAGGCACTTTAACGGGACGTGTATGATATTTAATTCAAATTAATATGAGGACTGGGAGAATTCAAATGGGCCTTCCTTAACATCTTCACTGATGCCCCCGGGGGAATAAGCCATGGACCTTTAGGGGACTGATATCTGACAGTGATTCCAATTTGGTGCGGATAACAAGACAAATCTGGACTTAGCGGATTTAAACGTGGGTTCACCAGGGGACGGTTGGGCCTTGGCCGACATATGACATCTACTAAGAAAGACACGTAGTCCACGATGACGTCTTCCACCAGAGACACGTCTCTGTTCCAGAGGCACCAACCAATCAGGAAACTCCCTCAGCTAAATTCAGGGAGGCTGATCAATCCTGATGGATCCACGTCCTGATGAACAGTTAAACAAAATCTAATATACAAATCACTGAAGCTAGAATATTTTTTTTTTAGTATTTTGCAAGAATCCACAATTACAGAAACATGGGAAGTATCATCATTACACACCCACACACACACACCCACCCACACCCACACAAACACACACGAGCTGCGCCGTTTTAAAACCACATGATTAATCGTGAAGTCATTTTCCGGAGCTGTAACCGTGAAGTGATTGCTGAACTGTAAACCTGGGACAGGCAGCTGTTATCTAACACTTCTGTGGCGGCTCTGCGGCGCTTCCCATTGATTAGCTCGACCGTGGCCGCTCGCCAGACTCCAATTTGTCCCACCACAGTTTCATTATGAACCCAAAATAGTTTTGACACAAATTTTTCCATTGCTTTCACTTTCAGTGGAGCATCAGCATAGTAAATATCTATTATTAGGTGAGAATGGGCCACAGCAGCACCTGGATTACTCCTGATACATGGACCAGAGGGTTAATAACATCACCGTGGATTACCTCTCTCACCAGGTCTACTGGCTGCTCAAGCCATCCATTAACCAGATGAAACACCACACAGGCTCAGATACTAATTCACAGTGAAAACACCCGGAGTAGAGCGGGCTGATGGAGCATTAGAGCGGGTGATGGGCGTATCATGACAGGAGCTGGCAGCCTTCTTCATTAACCTGTGACCTCCTAATTCAGATGTCTGCCCCGACAGGAGGATGACTGTTCGCTTTTTTTCTGTTTCGATCTAATCCAGGTGCTGAAGACTCGTGGACTCGAGGGAACAACAGACAACAAACCTGCCGAGCTGCGACTAATGAACGGTTTTACTATCAATTAAGCTGCCAGCTCTTTCCTCGACTACAAGAGGAATGGTTTAGCAAATAAACAAATGGAAAGCAGTAAAAAAGTTTATGTTTTACGTTGAAAATGTTTTTATTTTCTTAAAAGTTCGATATATTTAGTTGTATTTGTGTTTTTATTGTTATTTATAGTTATTAAGAACAAATTATATGGTTAGACTGAAGCCTCAATTACGTTTATTTGTAAAAAGGTTTTGATAAGGACATTATGAGTTATTAATTATGAATTATCAAAACAATTACTTGTTATTTTTCTATTAATTAACTGCAGCTCTGTTAAAACTAAGTGTTGTTGATAATTAGAATAATTTTTCGGCATTTTATTATTATCCATTATTCAGTTTAATCATTTGAAGCCACTGGAGGTTCACTCATTTTTTAATAATCCAGTTAATTCATCCTTTTCAACAACAAAAACAACAAATGCCTCAATCCAAATCATTTCCTGGCATTAATATGATTAAATGAAAAGCTCTACAATTCCACAAACAGCCTACATACAGTACCAGGACTTGTGGAGACTGTTCTTCTTCATACTGAGAGGGATTTAGAAGGTTAAGGACCTGGGGGCCGTTGTCTCTTTCACTTATCCCTGTCTAGATTAAGTGCGAGCATCAGCACTGCTATTTAGCAGACTGCACAAATCTTCTCTGAGTCCAATCAGCAAAACAAGAGGAAGCACCTTAATCCAAGGTAATAAGATTTACTGGAGGGCTTGTGGGGTGGATGAGTGGGCCGGAGGAATAAAACCATCCAGGGCCACAGGACATGAAGACCTGGGCCCTTGCTTGATGTTTCTGAGAAGGCAAAAGAAACGTCTCCATGACTGCTTGAATTCACATGGCGCTGAACAATCGGTCTTTGTCAGCACATGCAGGAAACACACCCTCCGATGTTTGCATGCCTCAGCAAAACGGAAAAACAGCAGCTTGGATTTTCTCATTGCGAATGCATGAAATGTTGACAGGGACAATATGAAGAGAAGGAGGCAGCGGCGTCTCTGCAGCAGGTCTCACATGACTCCTGTTAGGACGACTGTCCCCCTCTGATTACTTTCAATGAGTTATATTTATCACAGAGGGAAAACGTCTCTGCCATTGTGGAGTCGTTTGAAGAGAAGAAGGGAAATGAGGTTAAATTACACACTTCACTGTCAGCTGTTTGTCTCAGGAAAGATGTGTTGACCTTTAAAAAGTGACCATCGTGAAATCTAAACACAAACAAACAACATGACGATGTGAGAACTCGTATTGAAGATCCTGAAGGTTGAGAGCGGGTTTCTGTCATTTGTGTAGCTGCTAAGACACAAATTTACTTTTTGATTCACTCCAAAGATTGTGTGACAACTCCCCAAAAGCAAAGCCAAACCATCCCCTGGTGGCGGGCTGCAGTATATAAACCCACCTCCTCCATGTTAGTGGATGGGGCGTGGACCAAATCAAAAGTCAAAGGAACGATTGAACAAATTGTTCTCAAATGTGGTTAAATGTCATTTTAGGTGGTTCTTACTACCCTGATGTATGTTCAAGTGTTTTCTGGAGATATCAGCTTCATTCTTCAGCACCAGGCAGCTTTCTCTAAATGAAAAGAAGAGAAATGACCAAACCCACTGGACAATGGAGTATCATTAACTGGTGAAGAGGGTGGAAACCAGCAGCTGAACAGGGACATGCTCTACATTTTAAAACAGAGTGAATGTGGGACCTTCACTTGCAGTCAAACCAAATATAGGCCCACGATGCCCTGCTGCAGCTCTGGATTCAGCACGGCCTGTCCCAGTTAGACGCCTCTCACCACAACTTCCCCTCGAAACTCAACTCCCCCGGCGGTCCCCCCCCCCCCCGCCCGCCGCCGTCACGACCGCAGTGTGTCACACTCCGACAAACCGCAGCTCATTTAAAGTGGGTTTCGTGAGAGAGGGAGGAGAGGAGCACACGTTTGGCGGCAGGCAGGTCAGCGACTGTATGACTGAGAGGAGGAGGCCGAGGGAACTTCTATTCAATATGTCAACAAATATCATAAACTCCTCACACTCACACACTCAAGTTGTACCACACATGCAGGGGGAAGGGTTAGAGATGTGACTCAAATAATCCATTACACTATTAACGATCAAACTTGGAGATGCAATTCATATTTAACATACAATGGTTTCTTTTAATGACATAACTAATTTTATAAAATGTCCCAATACATAAGAATAAAACAACCACAGTTGTCAGAAGCACAGACTTGTGCCTTCGAATGGCTTCATGTTTCCAAACAGGTCAAAAACACAATAATCTAATAATCAAACCTAGTTAAGAGATATATTATGAAAATATTTCTCCTGGTTGTCGTTAGAAGGAAAGTGAGAGTTCAGCCTAATCCACAGAATCTGTATCATAACTGATTTTTGACAGTTGTCAAATTGCAAACTGAGTTGTCATGCTGATTTCTGCAGCATGACAACTCAATGCTGACACACGGGCCTCGATATGATATCATCACAAAGGCTCAATATAGATAGATATAGATATATGGATTTATGAATTTATCACTAAAACACTGTTCAAGTAGATCTGCCTCAGATTTATAAAGTATTTAACTGTTTACCAAGTTTTTGTCTCTGACACTAAAGAGTTTAACAACACGTTCTTGACTCAGGAGCAAACGCACAAGTCGTCAAACTAAAGAAAAGTGACTTTCATTAAACGAAGCCATCACCTCACGGTGTCTTCCAGCCACTTCCAGGTGGAACCGGGATATAAACACACCTCCGTCAGGTGAGAGCCCAGACACCAGCTCTCACTCCCTGAAGGGATTCAGTTCGAATCCCCCTGGTGCTGGTTCCTCTTCCACTTCATCAGCAGTTACATGAACTTTCACAGAAGCTGAACAAACTCTTGTTTCCACCTCTAACTCTGTGTTCTGTCCCGGTACCGTGCACTTCTCGTCGGGGGGGCTAACGCTAGCTAGCTGATTAGCCGCGCGGCTCCGACATTCCTGAGTGTCGGAGCCGCGCCGCACCTTCACCCACCTTCTCTCCGGGAGGGAGCCGCTCCGCCGGGAGAGGAGAGCCCGGCCGCCGCGGCTCGTCGGTCAAACTCCCCGGTAACTTCCACCGAGTCCCCTCCCCTCTCTCTCTCCTGGGGGTGAGTTCGTGCGGGGCTCCGGTTCTCCGGTGCTCGGTGCGCGGTGCTCCGGTGTAGTGATCCGCTCTTGCCGCTGCTCGCTCCCGTCACCTCGCGTCCTCGCTCCCGCTCCCACAACTTCAGCAACTACCTTCGCACACAGATCGTCCACTGATAGGATGGATCACGTCAAGTTGTTTTTACCCAATAGGAGGAAACTCTGGAGCAGCGCAATGTTTTTTTTTTTTTTTTTCAGATGAGCGGTAAAACCAATCAGAGTGACTCCTCCTGTCTAACTTGTCGACTCTATGGTCCGAGCCCGCAGGTGTTCGGGACGCAAACTGGGAAACAGCGCCCCCTGGTTGTAACGAAGCGAAGACGCAACTACGCTAAAAATAGACCAAAATAAACAAGTCAAATAAATCGAATAAGGACAGACATAATCATCGCTGCTAGAAACAATATTCTTTAAAACCACCTATTAATATTTATCAACGTTAGTTCCGAATATTTAGTCATCATCATGCATTTGAATTATATGTTTTTATTGTAATATTGCATCTTTCTTTTGTAGATCATATTTTATCCGATTACCGATAAATGTTGATTTGTTTACCTCATTTAGCTTTTGACTCATTCAGCATAGTTGTCCTTATTTAATATTTATTAAATAATTATTTTAAGCATTTCCACAGTAAGACAACCCAGAAGTTGTTTTAATGACTTCTAGTTGATTTTTAAAGAATGAGTTAATTCTAAATCAGTGTGTGATCTGTTCATAAATGCTGCCTACTCTAAGTGTTACCAGATTTTAAATAGCTCAGATCAAACTATGATATTAAGTATTAACTATTTTACCCATACTACAAATTGTTCATAATAAACAAACTCTTCTGCTAACTTCAGCAGCAAAATGAAAGGGACATGGAAAGAAACCATAATTAAATGACTATTTGATTGCTTAATTCCCACAAAACCATTTTTTAAGAATCCAGATTGAGCACAAAAAGCACACGAGTGGGAAGAGTTTTGTCATAATTATTTAATCACACATACATTTACATCATGCAGTCAATCCAAAACTGTGATCTCATTAACTTCCCATCTCCGTCCGTATCAGAGCCCTTCTACTTGTGCCCCAGTTCTCCAGGAATGATCCAGTACCTTGTCCACTGATGGAGCCTCAAAACTGTCCTTTAAAAATTCACCAACTATTACACAGTAATAAAAAAAAAAAAAGAGAAAAGAATCGGATACACTTTTGTTTTTGTCGGGTTTTTTTAAAATTTAGAATCAATGCAAAATTCAATTTAATTTAGCAACACACCACAATAGTCTCTGCTGCTTTTATTTACGAATCCCCCCCCCGCACATTTGATAGCAAGTTTTGGTGAGAGGTCAAAGGTTAAACGTTTTGAGGTCCATGCTGCTGCTGCTTTATTAAATCTAATAGATTTACACAGATGGAATAAAAGCATCTGGATAAACAACAAACACTGTCCTGTCCCGTGGGAGCTCCTCCTCCCGGCAGCTAGTAAAGAGTCATTATCACTAAAGTTTTGAATCATCTGCTGTCAACAAAGTTTTCCCCCTTGAAGGACTTTGGAAAACAGTTAAATATTCAATGTGGAGTGTTTCTCTGAGGGCAGATATCGTGAAGAAGTGCTATTAAACCCAACTCTCCTGTTTCTGGAGAGACTACAGGTTTCAGTTGGACGTCTCACTAGAGAAAGACCAACTCCCGTTCCCCCCCTTTTCCAGCTGGATCAGCCACAAACGTCCTTTTTCCAATAAAAAGGTTTCTTTAATGTGTTTGTTTACAAAGTCATGATCTCAATTTAAATACACAATAAAATACTGGGTAGTAAATGTTTATGATCTTACATAGAGTGTGTTGCCCAGAACGTGAATTTATCATTGATTGTTAAATCCTGTTTTCAGCTTGAGAAAGAGAAATGAAATGAGCCCTCACACTTGGGAGCTAGTGGGGGTGGAGCCAGCGGAGAAGAGGGGCGGGACTTTGACTTCCATGTCAGGATCACCGCCGCTGACACACCCTGATCACAACCCGCCGGTCTGACTGATATACAGTGTATTTTACAGTATATTGCACTTGCACAAGATGTTAGTGTTCTCATGCTGGGAGGTGGGGGGAAGGGGGGGGGGGGTTACAATCACGACAAGATGTTTTCGCCAATGCACTGGAGCTTCACAAGGTTCCAAAGGAAAAGAAAAAAGCTGTGTTGGAAATCAAAACGAAAAAATATCAAGAACACAACAAAAAAAAAAAAAACACGACAAAAACGACAGAACACAAAATAAATCCTACACCCCCGACGAACTAGATTCAGTTAAATAAACCCTTCCTCCACATTATGACAGAAAGCTGTTGTGCAATTATAGACCCTGCTCTCCTGACTGGCTGATCAGCGGCACGGGTCTGTCCCATCGACTGACCGACTAACTGACTGACTGACTGACTGACTGACTGACACGCCCCCCCCCCCGCTCCCCTTTCGAATATGCATCTACACGATCTATGAACAATGAAAAGATACAGTACATTAAACCCAGCAACACACGGTACTCTCTGCAAATTTACAACCAAAAGGGGCCACGCCCAGTTGACGGGTCCACGGTCTATAGAGACACAACACGTTTGAATCGCACGCGCCTCTTGTGGAGAGGGGAAGACAGAGAATGAAATGTGAGGCACCCTTGAGAAGACATCATGATACGGCAGGTGACCTGATAGGTCATGTTTAAAAAACTGGTGAAACAAACATGGAGGGTGAAGGGAGATGAGTGACAGCGACCCAGCGGGGACAGGACGAGCGTTGTGTGCTATCTCAGTCTACACACGCCTGCAGTCTATGTGCTCCGATGTGCAGAGATATAAATATGCAGCAGTAAAAACAGTACATTAAGCTACTTAGCATAGGCCGTCCTAGGAGGTGGGAGTTTCAGTTAACGGGATCATTCTCCTCTTTCTGTTCTACATTCTTTACATCCTTCTCATGAAGCCACCGAGAGCGAGTATAGGTTTTTTTTCATTTTAACTTAATGATAAAAACAAGTTGGCCTCCACAGGTATTTAGTTAAATACATCTACAGTACACTGTCGCACGTCTTGGCTTATTTGTTTTTTTTTGTTGTATTTTTTATTATCATTAGTCATATTTTTTTTTTAAATCCTTCTTTTCAGCCGTTCCCAGATGATCGTCCAGTTCTCTCTCCAGGGAGGCTTGTGCAGCAGTGACAATTTTACATCTGTACAACATCTGGACAGAACAGTCGCGCTCGACGCCATCTAGTCAATTCAAAGACCGCACGGTTATGTTTTTGGTAGTGTTTTTTTTTTTTTTTTATATACCTCAAAGAAGCATGTAAAATCTAGCCAGAGAAAAGTGTGGTTAACGACCAATTACAGTTATGATGAAATGTACAGAGGTTAGCCTATAGGGTCAAGCCAGTTCTCTTGGTAGGGTCTCCTTTTTTTAATATATATTTTAGGTGATGCTACCGTTACATTCAGCTTGGCACAGTGCAGAACTACTCGCACTACAACGACGGATGACAACAGACTGTGCAAATCAAAACACGAGACCGAAGAGACACATTTTGAGACGCGTGCACGTGGTTTCGCTCGACCGCGCTCTCTCTCTCTCTCTCTCTCGCTCTCTCTCTCTCTCTCTACGTTGGCTGCGCTCAAGACTGCGTTTGGTTTCGGTGGATGAGAAGAATATTATCTTACCTTTTAGTAAATTAAAACTCGTCTGTTCTTTTTTTTTTTATCATATCCAGTAAGAGAAAAAGAATCGTGGTGGGAAAGTAGGGGGAGGTGGTGGTGGTGAGGGAAGGAGGGGGGGGGAGGAAAGGGAGGGTAGGGGGGGGCAGGAGCTGTACAGGCCAGGAATATTTATATATATATATTTATAATTCAGAAACTCCTTCTTGGCTCCACAGCAAGGACGAGGAGCCTGTTCGCTGTAATGGAATGACCGAGGGGGGAGCGAGGGGCGTGATATTGTCTTCTTCTGTGGTATTGTCCTTCTGTCCCGCCGCTCTTCAGCTGCAGAGAAACGGAAACGACGCCGTTAGCTTAAAACACCTCCCGCTCACACGGCTGCTAAAAATCCCACAGCTCATACATTTATACTGGTTTTTAAAATCCTCTTTGTGACAGAACTCACTTCTTGTCTGGTTTCCCGCTGCCTCCTCCCCTGATGGACACCGACTGGCTGTTCTGGTAGAAGCTTCCTCCGCTGCGGTTGATGTTGGGGTGAGTGGGAGACGCCACTGGCTGCTGCCCGGGTCGGATGGGTTTGGCTGAGGAGGAGATGGAGAAGAGACTGAGGATTGATAAACCCATACCAAGGCAGACTGGAGATATGATTTGACTGCAACATCAGGAGTGCATCGAGCTGTGGTTTTCCCTACTCACCGATCTGGGCAGAGTGTCCCCTCCTCGCCATGTTCTTGGCTCTAACGGCCTCCTTGATGCGGTCCACCTCCTGCTGGTAGCGCTTGCGGTCGCGGGCGGCGTTCTCCTTGGCCTCCTTCAGTGCAGACTCAAGGGCCTTGACCCGCTCAGCCGTAGCACGAAGACGCTTTTCCAGTTTCGGAAGCTCACAGCGGAGGTCTGCATTATCACGTACCAGCTGCAACAAAGTTCAAATCACCTCTCAGAAACATGGAAGTACTTTTGAAATGAGCTTTACACGTATATAAGAAAGAATGAGTTGAGGTCGGGGATGATCTCTGGCTGCCGGTGGGACTCCTACCTGTTTGTGAACCTTGGTGAGCTGCTCAAGATTGTTCTCAAGAAAGGAGATTTTCTGTTTCTGTGCAGCACTCCCACCTGTGTCGTCCGAGTCCATCTCAGCGCTCTGCACGACAAAAACAACACAATTATTACACACAAAGAAAGACAGAATGAGGACGTGATCGAACATATCAAGAAATCCTAATTCACCTTCTTCACTCTAGTGGCCAGATCCTGGACAAAGAGTTTCCTCAGGTTGTGCAGAGTCTGCAGCTCCTTGGCCTGGACAAGATCAGAACAGGTCAAATGAATGAGATTGTTCTTTATAGTTAAACCAAAGATAGTTAGAGTAGAGCATCTTTTTTAACTCATTAAATGAAGTAGATCAACTCACCACTGTCTCTTCCAGACCCTTCAGGTCCTGCCTTGCCTGCTCCCGTCTGTCCTGCATCACCCTGAACAACAACAACAACAACAAACACATTTAAACACAAAATCTAAATCACAGTGGATTAAATTACTTTTGACGATTTATCTTATATGATGATAAAAGTACTTTTATTGTACTCAACCCCAAAACTCAATCATATTAGATCCACACAGTGAAACGTACGTGAGCTCGTGCAGCTTGCGGCTCTTCTCCTGGTCGGTGGACTTGAGTTTCTCGTGCTCAGCTCGGAGCCTCTCCTGTTCCAGCATGATCTTCTGGTTCAGACTGGAAGAAACGAAATACAGCCACGATTACAAAAGACGAGTCTGTGTTTATCTTTCCTTACTAACTTATCTAAAATACATTGAATTAAGGAACATTGTTTTCAGTTTGGTTTTAAATGCCCCTCTGTCTGTCCTGTGACCAGGGAAGCACTGACCCAACACAACCGCAACAACCACCACAACAACAACAACAACAGCAGAGTGCTTGAAGTTACAGACACAAAATTAATTCTTACTCCTGCAGCTCAGTGATCAGCCTCTCTTTGTTTTCCAGCTCGTCTCTCAGGCTGCTGATCTGTTTCTGGTGAGCTTCACGGTGGGAGTGGATCTGTTTGTCCACCGCCTCCTGAGCACACAAACACAGAATACACTTACATCTGGTTCAGCTGAATAAAATACAAAAGACCATGAAAGGTGGGTGCTGGGATTTAGCGTCACAGTGTTATCACAGTGGATTTCTGGTTTTGTGTGTCGACAGTTTAAAAGGGATGGAGGGACAAACCTTGACTTCATTGGCAGACTGGATCTCATTCTCTTTCTCCATAGCATTGAGTTTCTCTGTAAAATAGAATAATGTCATGAGATTGGAGTAGAGGCACAAACCCAGTGATGTGAATTTTTACTGAACCCTAAGAATATGAAATCCCAGTATGGATTGGGTATTGTTTATACTTCAGTCTGATTCTAATTGGACTCATTGAGCTAAGTTATAAAATTCTAGATCGGACTTTTGTCTGACTGTCATTCAAGAGGAAGAGATCGAGCACACACGTGGAAAACAGCGCTGCAGACAAATCAAGAATCTAAAGAAGCTAAACTTAGAATGTGGCGGACAACATACCCTGAGCGCTGAGCTTGACAAATTCTTCGTTGAGCGAGTCCACGTTCTCCTCCAGCTGCCTCTTCTTCTGCTCCACGTTCTGCAGGTACTCCGTCAGCGACTTGATTTTAGCCTCATGCTGGAGAAACAAAGACGATACACACATGTTTATACACAAGGGGATTCAGAAGCTAAGTTATTCTTCCCGTGCACTCGGGTGTAAAACCATGTTTGTGTGTAGTTGATTCCTTCGTACCTGGGAGATGCGCAACTGGCAGACGGCCAGCTCCTTCTCGTTCTCGTCCATCTTTATGTTGCTATCTGACTGAGTGCTCTCCAGCTGCTTGCAGCGTTTCACCATGGTCTTCACTTCACTCTTCATCTTACTGATGTAGAGACGAGCCACCGTGAACTCCTCGTCTATCAGGCCGCTGCCGCCCTCGTGTTGCTAGACAGGCCAAAGAGAAAAGTTAGTGCATAAAGAGGAAGGGGGGAAAAGAGGGAGAGCAACAAAAAACAATGAGAAAGTAAAGCTGGATTGTGGGATGCTGAAGAGGAAACCTAAATTTCTAACAGTGCAGTGAAACCACCTCAGTACCTTGATGTCATTGCTGCCCACTGCGATACCGATCTCGGCTAAATCTTTGAGCAGTGAGGACATCATCTCAGTCACCCTCTTCTTCTGGTGGTTGGACATCTCCTTCAGCTTCTGGAGCTCAGAGTCCAGGGATGACAGGGTGGACTGAAGGAAAAGACAGGATTTAAATATCGATTCTTCCACTAGTTTCAGAATAATTCATAAAGATCAGTTTCCTCTTTTAAATTAAAACACATTATGAAATTCTCAGTGGCAGTCAATAACATCTCAAAAGCTGCAGCCTCCTCCTGGCCGTGCTCTTATCTGTCCTCCGCCTCACCGATTTCTGGCTGAGCTCTTCGTTGATGGCCTCAAACTCCTTGGTCTTATCCTCCACCTCCTGGCTCTTCTGGTCGTAGTTGACAGCCAGCTCCTCCAGAGCCTGCAGCACCTCCTTCACCTCCTCCTTGGAGGCCTCGTTCTCCGCCTGCAGGCGGTTCAGCTCGGCCTGCATGTTCTCATGATCACGGCGAGAGGAGGACAGAAGCTGCATGTTGGGGAGAGAAGTGTCATTATGTATATTACATGCATGTGTTCAAATGTATAAGAGCTGCATTATTTAGTCAGCGTTGATTACAATATTTAGGAATTATCAATTTGTACTTTCATTTGGGCTTTTATCAACAAAGGGCTTGTTTTGGGTCTTTTGCAACTGATGGATGCAAACAGCTATAAACCAGGGATTTAGTTCTGCATGTGTATTCATTAGTAATGTAACGGTGTGTTAAGAGTTATGAGATAATAGTCAATGGAAAATCAGCAAAATATTAATTTCATAGTAATGGTGACTAATTTTGAACGAGACAACAGCACTGATATAATTCAAATATGTACTCATGACTTGACATCTGACAGCTTCATGTGAAAAGTGTTTTTCCACAGCTCTGAGACGACCCCCCCCCCCCCCCCCCACACACACACACGTTGGACCTCCAGTACTCACCTCGTCCTGGTCCAGCATCTGCTGCTTCAGCTTCTCAGCCAGCTGGCTCTGCTGGTTGATCTCCTCATCCTGTAACACACAAAGACACACACTCACATTAGCATTTACACGGAGCAGCACAGGTCTCATGGTAGATTGAAATCATCAAGGCCTTGGAGGAAACACAGACAACCGTGTTGATTTTTTATATTAAGAATATTAATATTTGTCCATGATCTCTCTTTGAGGGCTTGGGAACCCACTGAGCAGGTGATCACATCACAGCTTTGACTAAGCATCTGCCTATAGATGTTTTGAGACATCTGGACATTCTCTGGACTTTTCAACATGTGAAGAACACAGCAGGAGATTGTCCGAGTCAGACGTGTTCAGAACGGGAAAAGACCTGGAACACTCAGGCATGAGACGGCGTCTGGGCAGAGCGTTCAGGAGGCAGGACATTGCTTATAAATTCCACTGAGGAAGTCAAGTGTCTTTGTTTGAAGCACGCAGACACTGACGACGCCCTTACTGCCAAAGGCTCAAGAACATCGTTGTTGTCATGACATTTATATAAACTTCCAGTTTTGTATCCATCACATGTTCGAAGCGTCACCAATAGGCCGACTCGTTCTCTGTATATTTTCCAGACAGTTTCCAGCTGTATTCTCACATGGGCTCACTCAGGCAGGAAAGGTTGGCAGGGAAGAGTTCTGGAAAATCTCTAGGGCAACTGACTCAGACATTTGGGTACAGCCCCATCCAGAGTTCAGTGCACTTCTGAAAGCAGCTCATGACTCAGTGACTGGGGAACATGGGCTAAACACAGACACATCCATTTCTCACCTTATCATCCAGCTGTTTGTAGAGCTTGGCCAGCTCGGCCTCACACTTGTCCTTCTCCACGTCGGTGAGGCGGACCCCGGGCACGGTGGGCGTGGACGCCGGCTTGTCGTTGATTACGTTGTCCAGGGCCAGAACCTCAGCGTTGGCCTTCTCCTTATCGAACTGCTCATCCACTGGCACACTCTCGCCTGGGGTGGGAGATCACAGATCATGCTCAGTAAGTGTGGATGGTCTCGTGCATATAAAGCTTAGTTTGTGCCATGAAAGAAAATGTCCACTTTAGTTCAGACTCAGACTTTTAGATGAGAATCTGTGGATGGTCAGAGATGAAACCTCCTCACCATTCCTCCAGCGGTTGAGCTCATTCTCCAGCCAGGTGACGGTGCTCCTCAGGGTCCCGTTCTTCGCCTTTTCCCTCTCATACTTCTGCTTCCACTGCTCGGCCGTCAGCTCAATGTTCACAATCACAGTGTTCTTGATAGTCTTTGCTCTGGATGGAGTAAGCAATTTAAGTTTACCAAGTTTGGCCTTTAATAACTTGTCTACACAATGCATGGAGGATAGGGACCTCAATTTAAGTGAAACGTCTTGTTTCTTTGTACTGGCCTACTAACCTTTGCCCAAACATGAGAGTGGATTTGGTTTCGCTCTCATTATAGGAGGAGGGAGAGGCGCAGATAACAATGGTGGTTCGACAGTTACCGCCCAGCGAGTCCTGCAGGATACGGGTCATCTTGCTGTCTCGGTATGGGATGTAGGCCTGGCCATTACACACACATTTATAGAAAATTAGACAGTTACACTAAGTAAACTAAATTGTACTGTGATGTGCCCTGTGATTATTCAGAAAATGGAAAGTTTGATGCAAACTTCCTTTAATATGTAAATAGTTGAGCGATAACACACTGGACCATACTAACACACACGAATATTCAGTATTATTGATACAAGTAGCTGAGCTGGAGCAGTCTGCTGTAATTCTTTAGACACCACAACCCTCAGTTGGGAGTTTGGACGTCTTTGTACAATAGCTAATTTGTTTTAGAGCATCACAAATATATATATTGGCAGCTGTCCGCCCCCAGGTTGTTTACAGAGCCGAGGGGAAGTAGAACAAACCAATCATTGATCAAAGTGAAAAGTGTGAAATTGATGTGAAACCGCAAAAGCACAACATTGCTCGGAGGAAAGTTTTTATCTGCTAAAGTTATTTCAGCAGCAATAGGAGCCACGGATAGTTAAAGAAACGCTACTTTCACAGTAAGATAACAGACAGATACTGGTGTTCCAGACAGACACCTCGCTCGGGGCCATGCAGCTGATAAACAGAACAGACATCCCTTCTGTCGGCTAACAGTCAGGTCTGCCATTTTAAAACGCTATGAAACCAATCCACCTGAGGTCATAGCTGAACCAGCACTTGCTGAGCTGACTAAGGTAGATTATAATGCCAGAAACAGATTTGGGCTCATTATGATCAGAAGTAAAGATTAGAACCAGCGTCTGTGTTGTAGTAGCCTCAATGACCTCATAAAGCAATTCACCTTTTCTTTCAGGGCAAATTGCATTAAACCAAAACCCACAGAAGCACAACACAACATATTGAACAAATGTGGTGTCACTGACCGTTCCTTCAGCCAGAGCGGAAATGACGTTTCCCAGGGACGACAGAGACTTGTTGATGTTCTTGGCTTCATCCAGCACGGCTCCTTCTGCTCCTGTTTTACTGACCTGAAAAATCAGTTTTGTTTTTGTCAGTTTTGTGTCCTTCACGTGTTGGAAACTCCGTTAACATGCGGTGAACTCTCCAGACATAAATCACATAGACAACAAACTCAGTAAAATCCAGTGCAACTCAAAGATTCAGATGAACAAAGAGTAATCTGAGCCTGGCCGAATTACCAGCAGACAATAAAAAGGGAAATGGTTCAACCACAAATGCAGATTACACTAGTAGTAAAATTACTCCCGGACTAGATTGAATAAGCTAAAATGTTTAAGAGATGTTTTTTCTTGGGTTTGATTCTGCGTACCTTTTCACTTCCAGCCAGATCCACCAGGTAGAGTTTGCCACTGAGCTTGTGCTCCGTCTGAGTGTTCTCCTGTTTGACGTTTATCAGGAAGATGCTGTGACTCCTGGAGCTGTGCTCGTTCATGTCTGCAAGAGGAGAAACGCACGTGGTCACAATCTAAAGCTCCAGTCTGTGGGGTTATAACAACATATCTGTGGCTAAGAATATAATGGCATCTTACTTGTCACTGCTACATGTCGGTTAGATTTGCCTTCATCAATTGTGTCCATCACCTCCTCCGGGCTACAGACAAATCTCTCAGTGCAGCCCTTAAATAAACAGTCAGAACATTAGGTTAGATAATTGGCCTAATTAAACAGGTTGGAACGTTAATATTAAAATGTGACAGGAGGTTAGTGCTCACCTTGACGTAGGGTACTCTGTTCTTGTCTTCATGCACTGACAAATTGGTCTTTGACACTGGAAATAAGAGGAAAATTTATCAGATAGACACAAACACAGAATATTGTTCTCTACTGTGGATTTCTTTTAAATAATGCACCAAAAGTTCTATAGTTATAATATAAACGTAAGAAGAAAAGATTTTCTTAAGAAGTTGAAGGTGAACTTAAGATATTGTGATTACAAACGTCCTCCTGGGAGCTTGAAATATCTAATGCAGCCTTTGCTTCCTTTCCTCCAGCCTGTAGATGACCCCCGGTCAACACATTTCAAATGGAGCTGGACTTCAGTATAAATCCATTTCCTATCAGGAAATAACTTCACTGAAATCCCTCCACTCTGGCCGGTTTTAAGGATTTGAAATTTAAATGCGAGGTTCATGTCCCCTGAAATAAATCTGTTATCTAATCGGGGGGAAGCATTGTGAAGTCTTTGCATTGAATTAAGTTTACAAATAAATGAGTTTTCAGCAAAATTGCAGTAGTTTGTAAAACAAGCTTGAGATACTGAGTATTATGGCAAGTATTAAAATCAAAATGTAAGGACTAGGTAAACATTTTCTTTTTTAAAGATGATTTTTGAACAATTAACTGCGTTCTGGATACAGATACTCTTTTCTCCAGATATAAAGCGGCTTGTTCTGTCACATCCATTTCTAGCGTGGTGTGCAATACGCAGATATGAGAGCTTCAGTGATGGCTCCACTGTCACAGCTACCTACCATCCAAAAGGTCCCGGATCTTGTCTAAGTAGATTTCAAAATATGAAACCTGTAAATGAAGAAACAGCCTCATTATTTGCAAATCTCAACCTGAACCAAACTATGATTTCATATTTGAATCCACACTCAGCTTACTTTGATATGAAACTCCAGGTTTTCGTCCATGGAATAGATGTAGTTGAAAATGTCTTGAACTATCCTGGGGATGATGCCCATCCCGTCTGTGTCATGGAGGTTCCCCTGAACACCGAGGGCAAACGAATGTAATGTTATGATGTCACACAAGCATTTATATTCTAATTCGACTGTATATTTCATTTGAAAATCTGCACCAGTTCTTAGGGGCAGGCCTTACCTCCATGGTGTGTGTTTTACCAGATGACGTCTGTCCATATGCAAAAATGGTTCCATTGTATCCATCCAGAACATCTATAAAACACCACATACAACATGTTGAGGAAGTATTCAAAGGTTCTAAAGAAGACTGAGGGGATGTTGTATGTGTCTCTACGTAATAAGTCATGGGTGTAAACACAATTATAAACTCAGCGAGTCCTCACCTTTAACAATCTTCTGGGCGCAGGCATTGTACACTTGTTCCTGTGTTGTGTTCGATCCCATCACTCGGTCGAAGGCGTAGGGTTTACTCTGAAAGACACAGGAAGAAGAATGAGTGACGGCTGCAATATCAAAACAAGACCCAGTGCTGCGTAACTTTATTAAAAATACTCTTTGACAGGATGTGTAAACAGATTGGAGTGTATTACTTTGTCCCCGTGTTTGGTATGAATGAGATGTGTCTCCTGAGACTAATCGGTAGACAGAGAGGAACTTGAAACTTGTGGTAAAAAAATTATATTCACAATCTTCTCTCTGTAAGAATTACAAATAGATTTGAGTAGAGAGATTATCTAAATATGTTCGACTGAGGAGTCAAATCATTTGTATTAGATTATTATGCGACACATAAGACTTTCTAAGGACTACAATTAAGATTATTAAATGTTACACTTTTGAAGACCCAGTTAAAACCATGTAGTAGAAGTACATAGTCTGTTTTTCCTCCTTAACGCCCCAAACTCAATTCATCATGTGCTATGGTTGCAGCATTCCTGTTCACCTATGAAAATCAATATCCCTGTCCTGGTGTTCAGACTTCCCTCCTACAATCTCAGCACAGCTTTTATGATGAACTGAACCAGACCCGGAGCTTTTATCACTTGGTAAAGAGCCTCTTCAAAGAATCAGACTGTAGCTGGTGGTGATATCCTATGAGCGTGCCAAAACTTCAAAGCACGAGTCCCGCGAAACAGCAATCAATAGCTGGACTTAAGACGGCAACCGCAGGGTATTAAAAGTGATGTTATATGCAATTCTGAGGTTCAACTGAGATGGCAGGCAATCGTTGGATGTTTGAAGTCCCAGCTGACTCATCTCCAGCCCGATGGGTGAAAACACACAGTTATCGTCAGGTTCAGTGTTTACACCTGTAAAAGCAAGAGAATGTTGACAAGCAGCTGGTGTCACCATGAAGACGCCATTAATGGTTGTCTAGTCTCACGTGTCAACACATCTGTACCTGAAGCTGAACCCACCACATATTTCACTGTCTCACTTTGAAAGCTCCAGGAACTTAAGCAGTGCGAGAATAATTTGAAGTATTACAACTGAGACTCCTCCTTGTGTCATAATCCCCCCCCCCCCCGACAGACAGACAGTCACATCTACAGCTCAGTGCAACACAGACCAGCAGCATCATAAGACGTTGATAATTCACTGCAGCTCGCTACATCCCGTCAATCAACCTGGGCAAAAACAAGAGCCACTACCGGGCCGGCCAGGCGCTGTCTCAAACAATAGCCCAGGTTCAGAGGCCTCACTGTTACTGCTGAGACTGGCCCCGTTATCTACACTTCCCTCTAATGGGATTACTTGCTGAAAATATAATTACAGTGAATTGCATAGTTAGAGTATTCATAAGTGCTCTGTCATGTCTACGTTAGGATACTACCTATGGAAAGCTTTTCCTCTGTCCAAGGTTAAAGGATCCACATAGGGCTTGTTGTATTTTTCATTAAATCTAATTGGGTCCGTATTAATAGGCAAAATAAGTCAGTCTTATTATATCTATCTATTATTTACTTCCTTGGACACAGCTGGCAGGAAAAAGCCAGGTGTCGATTGCTGTTGTGTTATTGTTTGAATGCACGAGGAGAACTTTCACATATCTCTGTAATCCCTTTCTTCCCTTTGACCTCTCACGCACATCCACCACTAGAGTATCTAATAGTACCTCTGTCCTGCTGCTGTGGAGCATCCCAGGCTGATATAGGCAAATACGAGATGTGACAGCAGAGGATGGGAAAATGACGCGATCTCGTCGGTGCACAACTGACAGGGAGGCAACAGACGCATGAATAATTCACCTGCTTCACACACAGACTGAGCCGGTTACAACACCGAGTCCACCTCATCTGGATACTGATGACAGATCTCCGATGTTAGGAGTCATTGATTATGCTTTATGAAAAGCAGTATCACCACGGCCTGTGACGGTAAAGCAGTAGCGTGGTCAGCTTCCGACACAAGCTGAGGGATGAGGCACCAGTGCCGAGGCACCAGTACCAGTAAGAGAGTCCACGCCCCGGATAATTTTTGAATGGATAGAAAATATAAGCAAAGTGACTCAATAATCGTGGACAAGATCATCTGAACAGAAAAGTACATCCCCGTAATAATGACACTCTCCACCCGGAGAGAATGCCCAGCAGCCGGCCAACTGCCTGCTCTGATTGGTCGAACAGCTGGTTACCAGGAGAGGAAACACAGGGGGATTAACCAATAGGCCTGAGCTGCTGCTTATGGGCACTGGAAGGGTTGTACCTCTGAGCAGATGCACCGGCAGAGGCCACAGGGCTCCGGGCTGCAACACTTGTGGCTCTCACAATGTGCAGTGGTATTTCAGCACCGTGACCGACTGGCATTCTGAGCTGGGCAGGGCCGTGCCGTGCCAGAGGGGCGCAGACGACACGCCTGCTATCAGCCGAAGCCCTGAAGTCATTGCACCGCAAACCCATTCAAGTCTTCACCACAGCAACACTAGTCTTCTTCTGTTATTCATGACAGAGAATGAATAGTCCTGTTGTGTTCTCAACTCAGCACCTCAGCAAGTAGTTTGAAAAGAGGATGTGATTCATGTCCATTCGCCACCTCATTGCCCTGTAAGCTCTTTTTCACAGGAGGTGTTTGCATGGGTGTGCAGAGTCTGAGGACACCAAAGTCCACAAGGAGACGGACAGCGTCTTGTGAAGGGAAAGTAATGTTTAACCACGATTTATTTAGTTCACGTGATACACCACTGACTTCTGCACGTATAGCATGTGCCAACTTGCTTCTTTAATCACTTGTTCTCCAGTCATAAAGCAGATGAAGAGGCCAAACCTTCTACTTTTGATCGTGACTTTCCAACCTGCTGTACCGATACGGTTTGGAGACGTGAGCTCAAGTTGTGTCAACAGGGTTTTTTTGAAGACATAGTGAACAGGCCTATGATGACAAGGCACGGAGGGCCGGTCATTTTACAAACTGACCTCAGAGCAAATACCTTGTGGATTCAGTCAAGTGGAGGCAGGGCATTAGTGAAGGCATTTCCTTCTTTTGTCAAAGTTGAACTTGTGCCCATGTTATCATCCCCATCCAGCGCTGGAGGGGCTGTGTCATTAAATGGGTACAATTACACCACGGGAATCAAACCTTTTCGTTTTGCTCCCAACTGGAAGTCCTGGTTAGGAGGAAGCTGGACGTAGTGTTTGATACCAGTGTTGATGCACGTGCTGGGTTATTACCAGTTAAATGTCACTGAAGGGCAACACCTCCTGCAACACTTCCACTAATAGCATATTTATACAATGTGTGATTCCTGATGTTTAATCCAAGTATTTGTTGTTTTCTAACGACTGAGCAGAGAGTCCTCTGTCTGCTGGTCCTATAGCCAGCTGGTCAGCTAGCTAATGTTAGCTTTAATTAAGCTACAGTATTAAAACTAGCCCACCTAGCCAAGGCCGGCTAATCTGTCAACTACCAGCTGGCCTAGCCTGCTAGCCCACAGAGAGCTAACCACTTCTGAATCAAAGCCTGCTAACTTAACACTGACTGTTCATATTTAAAAAACACATGTCACGTTAATATGTGAGGAGATGAATTCATGTGATCGTGATCATGAAAAAAAAGCGTGCGGGCTGGTGGAGGCTAACGCTGGCGACATTTTTAGTTTAACCCGTGCCAGTGGCTGTGTGTGTGGCTTTGTTGAATGACAGCTCGTTAGCCGTGACAGGGCAACTGCGAACTGTGACATTTTACTGTAATTTACACTTTATGTGTGCACACGAGGGATTACACGCTGCTGGAGTCGGTTTATTAATATATAAATATGAAGGTGTGGTGAGTTATGTGTGGCTGGATGTGAGGGAGACGCCAGCGGCAGCGGCGGCGGACAGGTCAGCCCCGTGCTAACGCTAGCTAACAAGCTAAGGTGCTAGCCGCCGGAGCTGCAGGACAATCGGGAAAAAGGCGACGTTCTGCCCGGGAGACGTTCGCACGAGACGCCCGGGAATAAGATCCACTCACCGCGATCACCACGGTCTCGTCCCCCGGGAACTTGGGGATGAACCGGTCGCCTCTGGTCACCTCGGAGCTGTTCAGGGGCCTAAAGCGACACATCACTTTGATGGTGCACTCCGCCGGGTCGGCCATCTTCCGCGGTCCACGAAGGGAAATTCACCGATAAGATATAAAAAGTGTGTCCTGGATCCCAGGAGCGGCCGTGCGGGGGCGAGCAGGGAGGCCGGGCCCCTCTGTCCCAAGCGTGGTGTCCGGGGGAGATCGATGAGGATCCGCCGGGTGCTGAACACGGGTCGTTGTTTTCCTCTCAGGCGGTTCCTCCTCCTGTTAGGAAGCCATGACACCGGTGGATCAGCGGCTGTGGCCACCTCACCCGCCCGATGCTGAGGATCAGCATGACGTCAGCCCGGCGCTCCCCTCTCCTCCTGCTGCTACAGTCCTCAACACATATCATTATATAAACCAGGCATTATATATAAACACACATATCACAATGAGTTGTTATAGACAAATCTTCAACATGTATTAATATCATTATATAAATCAAACTTTATCTCTATACACACAAATATCACAATGTGTTCTTAGAGACAAATCCTCCACATGTATAAATATCATTATATAAATCAAACTTTATATATATATACACACAAATATCACAATGTGTTCTTAGAGAACATCACGACAAATCCTCAACAATATCAGATATCATTATATAAATAAAACATTATATAAACCCAAGTATCCTATTGTGTTGTTAGAGACAAATACTCCACATGTATAAATATCATTATATAAATCAAAAATTATATATAAACACAAATATAAAAATGTGTTTTATGCACAATGTATTAATATTATTATATATCATATAGATAGATAGACAGATGGATGTATAAATATATCCATGTATAACCAATTATAAATCAAACATTATATAAACAAACATATTGCCCTACAAAGACATGGTGTGTGGACAAGCTTGGTTAAAGCCCATAAAAAAACACTTCCAACTCCAGATCCCATGGGATCAAATCTGCTTCAGTGAATTACTGGAAAATATGAGGTTAAACACAAGAGGAGTCCAAGTTTCCATTCCATGTGCAGCCGTAATAAAAAACAGTGTCTTTAATGTTTCACGTTATAATAAAGTGATGCAAGCGGACACAGTTTAAGACGCGACATAGTGTGGAAGACATGATTTGTCCATGAGGCTTTACTGGGAACTTGAGGAAAATATTATCAACACTGGAGCGGTGGTCACGCCCAAATGAGGATATAAGTGTAGCCTGTGAGTCAGCTGTCTTTAAGGCTGCTCTGCTGTGGAGCTGCAGCTGTGAGACCTGCTACATCCAAATGCATAATGTCTGACCTCACTCCACAGATGCTATAATGGTGCAAAAAGCAAACCACAAGTGGCTCAACACATTTTCTGGCCACTCCCCGAAACACAGAGGGATATCCTTTTTCTGTGCTCACGGCACTTAGATACCAGTTCTACTGGCCCACTTGTGTGTTCAGAGGGTGTGGAACTCAGAACTCATTGTTCCTGCTCAGCGTTGTGGGTCTGGTATAAAAGAAGGAAAACAGAAATATGAGCTGGTTATGTTTTCACCCCTGTCAATCTGTTTGTTTGTTTGTAAGCAGGATTACGCCAAAAAAAACACCAAACAGACTTATACAAAACCATTGAATTTGGTGAGGATCCAGGAATTTTACTTACTTTCTTTAACATTGTCAGTAATAAATGAATCTTGATGAAGACAATCAGGCACATTTAGGGATATGAGATACAAGATATGATATAGATATTTGTTTGTCCATAAACGTATCTGAGCTCAATATGTGGTAAGGTGATAGAGTGGACAACCGGCCTCTGTGGAGGGACGTGCTCTCCGAGTGTCGTTCATGTTTCATACCGAAGCTTCTTTACACGTTTTGCTTTGGAATGAGAGTCCACACTGAATCATTAACTGATGATACTGAGCTGTTTATTTCAGACCCCCAGTCCACACCCACACATACCTGAATCCTAACTGTGTATTAAAGGGCTCAGCATCAATCTAAGCCTATTAGTTGACAGCTGTGTCTTAGTTATTATGGTCTTGTATAGCATGTTGATTTACTTTCATTGTTAATGCATTAGGCTGCAGGCATGGATTAGTTTTGAGGAGACAAACACGTTCATCTACACCGTGTGTAGAGCTTGATCAGTGTTTACGAGATGGAAGAAAGAAAACAGGAAAAGTTTTTGTTAATTCAAATCATTCACTTTCCACCAAGAAAGTCTGAAAAGATCTTATCATTTCATCGAATATACTAGAAAGCCTTTGTAGTCATTGTATTGTAGAAAATACAATATAATGAGGAATATTGCTCCTGGTTGGTGCATTAAAGGGAATCAAAAGTTGGATTTTAATTATAGAAAATTGAAAAACACACAAATACACACGCACACTAAAGATGTAAATTTATAAATGTAATAGTTCAAGGCCCAAATTTGACAGGTCAGTCAGAATGATATATATAATTCAATTTAAATACGTTTATAAAGGTGCCACAAGTATATTTGTTGTATTGTAATACAAAGAGAGACTAGTAAAAGTACTTATTGTGCAGAGTGATTAACTTCAGAATAATATGTTAGATCTTTTTCTTTTTTTGTTTGTTAAGTGGCTTGAGGCGCTAAAGAGCACAGAAGTGAAAAGAGGATTTCTTTCACATTTAAAATCAAATGTTCTGATGACAACTGCATTCGTCAAAACTTCCCATGAACATCAAACTAAAATTAATTAGAAGGGCTATTTACGAGGTTTGGCTCGCATTACAATTACAATAGGAACGAACAGCTCCTCTAGGTATGGTAACATAAACCCAGCATCGTCCCTCACACTGGATTTACTGGTTTTGAAATCTGTCACAGTAACATGCGGGCAGGGGGAAGTCAAATGAAGGTTTTGTACCGGGACCGATCTTGAGATTCACTTCTGTGCAGCCTCATCTAAACCTTCAAAGTTAATTTAGTTTACGTGAAAGGAGACATGATGGTCGTTTTTCTTTACTGGTGTTCGACTTGTTGGTTTTTCCAGGACCAGCTACACGCCGGAGAGCAAATGTTTCAGGTTGTTTGTCGGCTCCAGTCTCGTGAACAGGAAACCTCAAGAACGCTTCGAGGGAAATTCTTAAAATTTGGTTCAAATGTTCTCTTAGACTCAAAGACAAACTCATTAAATATTGGTTCAAAAACAGGTTTTGGGCGTCTTCAACATCGTATCTCAATTTTGGGTTATTACCAGCTAAATGTCACCGAAGGGCCTCACCTCCTCCAACACATATAGTCTGACATTTTCACTAACAGCATATTTACAATGTGTGATTCCTGATCTTTAATCAAAGTATATTCATCAGTTTATGTTAAGAAGACCTCAAGAACGCCTCGAGGGAAATTCGTATTGCATGTGACTGCAACTGCACTGCAGAGCATTAGATCTAACTGATGTTAAATGATTATACGTTGAACAGAGCAATATAATTTTTGTTTAACAGGATAATTAAACCGGCTTCTCGACATCCTGACATTACTGTAAACATCCATGCTGCCGTTTTGGTTACTCACTTGCTACCGAAGTGTTTCATCGCTCTGGCTTGTGAAGACTCCGGTCACATGCTGTGAGAGCACAGGCAGGCAGGTCGGAAAGTGACAGACAGGTACATCCACCAATCATTTCATCTGGTCTGATTGAAATGATTGGTCGTGCTTCTTACAGTCCTGCGAGGACCACAGACAACTTTATCTACTCGGGGCTATCGGGACGTATAGCGGATTCAAACAAGTAAGATAAAAATTGTTAAAATGTCATCGTTAGCTCATTTGAAAGTATAATATACATCATTATGCATCAAGGTTCAATCCAGCAGAAAGTTGATATGAGCTGGTCTCTACACTCAGAGACACATTCAGTCATCTTGTTTGTTCAGTTTAGTTAGTTGAACGACTGGTTAATTCTTCTTAAAAGAATGTTGGCATGTTCACACACTAACTGTCAATTAGGGAAAGTGAGATTTGCAGAAAGTCAGAACAGCAGTCGGTCCCTGACGCCAGCATCAAGCTGCACGACCGAGCGATGAACAGAGAAAAGAGGAAACGAGAGAATCAGTGGAGCGATGGAGACAGAGGACAGTGGGCCAGCAAAGCGGAATATCTTCTGGTCGTTGCTGGAAATGTGGTCGGTTTGGGAAACGTCTGGAGGTTTCCTTACCTCTGCTACAAGAACGGTGGAGGTGAATAACTGCACGATGCAACTGTGAATTTATTTTTTGGTGTCGATGAGAGTTGAGTCAGTTCCACGACCACTTGTCTCTGTGTCGACTGCAGGAGCCTTCCTGGTGCCGTACTGCCTGTTAGCTGTGGTTTGTGGGATACCTCTGTTTCTACTGGAGACTGCGATGGGTCAGTACACGCAGGAGGGATTCATCACCTGCTGGAGGAAACTGTGTCCACTGGCCCAAGGTGAGTTCACATCAATGCAACACGGCATTAAACCAGTCAATAAAGCTAAATTTGCTCTCACGTGTTTGATCTTTATTCCAGGGATTGGATATGGATATTTCATGATGAAGCTTTATGACTTCAGCTACGTTCTGGTCCAAGTCTGGGCTATTTTCTACCTGGTGTTCTCCTTCAGATCTGAACTCCCATGGGCCAACTGTGACAACCACTGGAACACAGGTTCATTCAGACTTCATTCTCACCAGAAACCCTTTGTCATTTGGTTAATACATGATGTAGAGGGAAGTTGGGTAAACTGGGACATCAGGTAATGTGTTACACCCACATTTATGATGTTGGAATTCAGGCTTCTAGCCAAACGTCCTCTTGGTCTTTTTCCAACCAGAGGTAGGAGCAGGGGGTGGAGCCTAACAGAGAGCCAGAGGACACTGCACGCCCACCTACACCTGCGTATTGCACCATTGGACATTGCTAGCTGTCAATCACACAAATTCCCCCACCAATGCATGCAGAACTTTATTTTATACGAGTTTGTTACTCCTTCTGGTGTGTTTTTTAAAAGAAGATCTAACATGTTGATTTAATGTGTTAGAAGACATCACAGTCATTTGTCCCAGATTACCTGAATTCCCTCGTGACGATGACCACCATCATTGTTTTAACATATTTCATGACAGAGATTCCTCTCACATTTAACGAGATGAAATCCTTCTCTGTTCCCAGCTGACTGTGTCGGTCTTGAGTTTTACAATTCATCGAATGTGACGGGAAATCTGAACGACACCTCCTCTTCTGCGACTGAGTTCTGGGAGTGAGTCTCTGATCGATCACTAATCACTTCTTCACTTCTCATGAACTGACAATGAGTCTCTGCTGTTTAAAAGTTAGAAAGTTTGATTTACCCCAAGGTCATAATCAAATATTTGGAATTTGATCACTGTTTAATAACATATATATTCAAATACCTATGTATGTATAATACATCTTCATGTTTAAGTGAAGATGTTTTTGCTTGTATTTTCTGTTCTGGGCAGAGAACATGCATGTATGTTTCCAGGGCTGAATGAGAATATGATTTAATATATTAGAGATAAAAATCGTTAATATGAGATCAATAATTATCACGATTGATGTCAAATCCTTATTTCTTTAAATTTTACTCTTCTCTCTTTAAAGGCAGAGAAAGAATCTGAGGCAGAACTCTGAAACTAATGATGTGTTATTCCTCCTCACCATGCTTACACAATGTATCAGAAATATACCAACATACAATAACTTTTGTTGTATTGCTAATTATAAAAATGATTTTGTGATAATTATTGTTGTTATTTTATCACCCAGCCTTACATGTTACCATCAGCTAAAGCTCTCAGCTGTGCTCTTGCAGTTGGTGAGTTTTTCTTTGACATTTTTGGAGTTAATGGTAACTGGACGGTTGATAGAACCATGTTCTTGGATGGGACGGAGCCCAATGAGGACTTTAAAAAGTTATAAATCAACCAAATATGCATGTTACTGGTATTTGAACCACTTCCCCTTGTGGTCAGACGGCGGGTGCTGGGCATGTCTGGAGGGATCGAGGAGCTGGGCAGCGTCAGATGGGAGCTGGCTCTGTGTCTTCTCGTCAGCTGGGTGTTCTGCTACTTCAGTATCTGGAAAGGCATCAGATCCTCTGGGAAGGTCAGTGGGAATATTTTTGAGATATTTTAAAACAGAAAGAATGACTCCAGATAATAATTCAAAATGTGCGTCTCTGTTCAGGTTGCATACTTCACAGCTACGTTCCCCTACTTGATGCTCTTCATCCTGCTCATCAGAGGCCTGACTCTCCCTGGAGCTTGGGATGGGATCTACTATTACCTGTTTCCAGATGTGAAGAAGCTGGCTAACATTGAGGTGACCACGTTGATGTGATGCTGACTTTGGTTTTACTAAAGAGGAACACAACGTCACATCAGAAGTGTGTTTTCACAGGTGTGGCTAGAGGCAGGATCTCAGATATTCTTCTCCTACAGCCTGACGATAGGGACTCTCAATGTCCTGGGCAGCTACTGTAACTACAACAACAACTGTTACAAGTAGGTCAGACAGCACATGCACTTTCTCCTGTAGTGAGGTTAAAAGTAGGTTTAGTCCTCGTGCATATTCTTCTAATCGTGTTTGTCTGAGCAACAACAACAGAAAGGTCCTCTTTGTGTGTCTGCCCCCTGCAGGGATTGTTTTTGGCTCTGTCTGCTGAACAGTACGACCAGTTTTGTTTCTGGTTTTGTTGTCTTCTCTGTTCTTGGCTTCATGGCTCAGAAACAGGGCGTGACCGTCGACAAAGTGGCCGAATCAGGTAACACAACTTTTACAACCCTTTCAAAACTGCCTCGTTTGGTCTAAACCAAAATAACTGGTGTGGAACCGACGGGCAAATACCTCAGTCCGACTAAGAGCTGGTCTCAGTATGTTCAGACTTTCTGACCAATCTCAGGAAGTTGAGACCATAGATATATATAAAGGCTAGATGTCTCGGCCAATGGAGTCGAATGTCCGCACATGGCGGCCATCTTGCCACAGGTAGCTCGCTCACCCATAACATTGTGTTGTAGTGGTACGTAAATTTTAAATAACCATAACTTGCTAAATTTTCAACCGATTTTTAAACGGTTTGTTTTTTTATAAACATCAGAGATGTAGTTAGGACACTGCATACTTATGAATAATTATGTTGTTTTCTATAAAGTAGAATAATGTTCTATATAGGTACAAGATTTCCCTTTACAAATATACATCAATAATTATTTTATTTTATTTTATTAAAAAAGTGAATGCACTACCAACACAATGTTATGGGTGGGCGAGCCACCTGTGGCAAGATGGCCGCCATGTGCGGACGCTCGACTCTGTTGGCCGGCAACGCGGACGAGACATCTAGCCTTTATATATATATATCTATGGTTGGGACAGCAGCGAACATTAGAAGAAGAAGAAGAAGAAGAAGAAGAAGAAGAAGAAGAAGAAGAAGAAGAAGAAGAAGAAGAAGAAGAAGAAGAAGAAGAAGAAGAAGAAGTGGAAGCAGCTGCAGTCTTCACCTCCGACGATATAAAGTTTGAACCACAAGGACGTTCATTTGGTGCATCTGATCTAGTAGAATAACATTGAATCCTTTTATTGTCAGTGCACAGCATGCAATTGCATTAAGCACAAATCCTTAAGGTGCATAATATAACTAGAACAAAATAACTATCATAAAGTGTATATATGATGTAGAGGGCATTTTTAAATATCAAAACAGTGTGGCAGATCATTTAGCAAATGAAATGTATATTTGTACATGTGTAGAGTACTGGGCCTGAAGGTGCTGATGCCGGTAGTAACACTAATGATTTTCAGTGGCAACATAATTAACTAAACAAAAAGACTAATTCATTTTCCACATTTAAACAGAAAGACTGCTACTCCCTGCATCGAGACAAGTCCACGTTCACCCAAACAGAAAGTATCGACTCTCTCCTCGTTTCCTTCTGAACCACAGGTCCAGGTTTGGCCTTCATCGCCTACCCACAAGCCACAGCCATGATGCCTTTGCCACAGCTGTGGACCGTCTGCTTCTTCCTGATGCTCATCCTGTTGACTGTCGACACACACGTGAGATTGCTGCACTCCCCATGAACAAGTTGACGACACATTTAAAAGTCAGACACAGGAATCCCAGCGTGAGCTCGTCTCGTTCTCTCCCCACAGTTTGTGACGGTGGAGAGCGTCATCACCTCCGTGAGCGACTTGTTCCCGAAGCTGTTTCACGCTCGAGGGAGACACGAGGTCTTTGTCCTCGTCATCTGTTTGTCCTTCTTCCTCCTGCATCTGACCCTCGTCACTGAGGTAGAGAAGATATTGACGTTAAAAGATGGTTTCACTTTAAAACATATTGGTTATAAATGCTTCTCCAAACATTGCGTCTATTCAGCTGTCTTTGCTCCACAGGGAGGGATTTACGTATTCCAGCTGATTGATTATTACGGCTGCACCAGAGCCTGCCAGAACTTCATGGCTGTAGCCCAGTGTCTGGCTATGGCCTGGATATTTGGTGAGAAAAAAATCACTTATAAATTAACCTAATTATGACTTTTTCATGTTTTTACCCTTGTTTGTTTGCCAGCAGGATTATGAAAAAACTACTGATGATCTGGATTTAATCTGTCATATTTAAGGGCGTGATATCAACCAGTGTGTTTGATCTGGTGCAGCTTGATTGAATTTATAGGCACTGATTGGGCCTAAAATATAAAATATAAGCATAAAATATAAGGAAAACCGAAGAGGGCCCAGAATGCTTCCTTGTGGTACTCCATGATCAGAAGAGCTTTTACTACCTTCAGTAGTCTGAATATATTGAAGTTATTCAGATGAACATATAACGGTTAAAAACGTAAGTTAGAAAGAAATAGAGGCTTGAATATAATATCTGAAGTGAACCAAGTGAGCAAGTTGGAATTTGTATATTCAGGTTTAGCTGTTTCAAACAGTTTCTGCGTGTATAAATACCAGTCGGTTTTTGTGAGTCTGCCTTATATAATATCTATTGATCTGTCTTTAGCAGATGATTTAGTGTGTGTGTGAAAATGTCCTAAATGAAGGATGTGAACTTCCCTCAGGTGCTGACCGCTTCAATGACGCCATCAAGGACATGACGGGACAGAGGCCGTTCATTTTCTTCAAGCTGTGCTGGAAATACATCATTCCTCTGCTGTCACTGGTGAGTCAGAGAGGAAGTCTCTCCTGATTGGCTGCTGGCTTCAGCTTCAGCAATTTCCCTTTGCTCAGAGAATTTGAATCTGTCCTCCAGAATCTGCAGAAAAGCTAAAATTTGCTTGATTTGCATGCAACTTTTATATTTGTACATTCAGTTTAATCACAATACATGTATTCAGCTCTGTTATTATTGTTTTATGTACAGCACGTCCCTGTTCTTCACAGATTTCCTTCATCCTCTACATGGTGGATTACAAACAGCTGAAGGTTAACGACAGCTACATCTACCCTGACTGGGCGTACGCACTGGGATGGGCCATGACCATGTCCTCTGTCCTCATGGTGCCTCTGTGGGCAGCTGGACTCATGTGTGTCACACCTGGAAGCTTCACACAGGTGAGAGTCAACAGGGGAGGTTAGGTTCATCTATCACAGGAGGAAAACCAACAATTATCTAGAAACTTCAACAAAGAGCTGAAAGTTGTGGCCAGTGACTGAGAAACTTCACCAAATTCATCCATAAATCTAATTATGCTGCGATTTGTTGAAGTGAAGCAGGAGTCAGAGGGGACTCAGGTCCATGCAGACGTTCAGATCTTCTCAGGTGTTCTGTGGTAAACAGTCTTTTGGAAACTCACTCTCCTTTTTCTTTTGTTCCCAGCGTTTGTCGGTGCTCTGTCGTCCGGCTGAAGCTCCCCCCCGACAGACTGAAGGTGGAAAACCGAGTGAGGACGAGGTGACTGTTGAACTGAGGTCGTCTGCTGCCACAACTTAATAAGAGCTGTGTGTGTCAGCTGAACACTGAGGGAACACTACGATTTTATTGTTTTTCATTTCAATTAAAAAGTCGATTTGATGTTAAGTGTTTTAATCGATAACAGCAACTCATACTGGTCTTAAAATATGATTTGAAGAAGTGATCGGAAGCTCTGAGGACGGGTTATGAAGATTTCCTTGATTCTATGGATTCTATAATTAGAATGTCACCCAGTAGACTGCAAACCTCTGTCAAAGCCCCTTATGAAACCAGTAGATCTGGATTTTTATTTGGATCTGCACCAAATTCAACAAACTGATACAGATAAGATCCACAAGATCTCTGAGAAAAATCAATTTAAATGTTACAGACACGTCTCATCTGAAGTGAGAGGAAGTGAAAACACATGTCTAGATCCGCCGCTGATCCAGATCTGCATCTTGACCCATATCACACCCTTCCACCAGGTTACATGGAAATCTGCCCAGTAGCTTTTACATAATCCTGCCATTAAACCAACAGACAACTAGACTCTACTGAACTAAACAAACAGTCTGCAGAACGGAGTTTGACAAAATTCAATTTCTCCTTGAACCGAACTTCTTGTATTTTAAATTATTGTGTCGTTTATTCTGAGACAGGACATGTGTTTAGTTTCCATCAATATTTATTAAGTCGGCCTCATATTCACATTTTAAACTGATCGTGGCACAATTTAAAATCCTTAAACGTTTGTCATCCTGAACTGGACACGTCCACGTGATGTGTTTCAGTCGAGAGTCGGTTGAGATCCTGAGTCTGTGCTCGTTGTGTCTTTGTTGTTTCTGACTCCGTCTCCTCTCATTTCTTTTGGAAAAATCCCATAATGGAGGCTTGTTTCGATCCTTTGTTTGCGTTCGCTGATGCTTTCTTCTGACTCTTCTTCTGGTCCTCTCTGCTGGGAGCTGGGAGCTTTGCTGGGACGGGATTCTTCGCGGGTTGTTTTCCGGCCTGGAAGTCGTCTTCGGCCTCAGAGTACGACTCGCTCTCGTAGCCTTTCTCTGTCACTGGGCAGGAAATAACACAAAAACAGATTTAATGAACGAGACCAAAATTAACCAAAGTCATAAACCTGCAGTAAAAGTGCAGGCGAGTGAGATTTACTCAGGTTCTGTGTCTTATTTGGTTTTAAAGGTAAATTTTGTCATTTGTTGTACTGACTGTTAATCTGTATGAAAAATAAATGTAAATTTGGACTTGATTGGTTTTACTGAACTTTATATTAAAAAAGGTGTTTGCTGTATTTAGTTGAATCAAACTCATACACACATGTAAACATAGCGGACCTTTAAAAGCAACTAAATACCCCAGGTGTCCATAGAATTAAAGTTGAAAAACATACTTATTAATTACAATTAATAGACTAGATTTAGTTAATACGGTAATTGTTTAATTAATCATCTATTCTTTTTAATATGGATCTTTTTTTAATTTGAAGAATCTATAACAGTTAACTGAAAACTAATTTTAAAATTGTCACTGTCATTTTCAGTGTTTTATGAACCAATGATGATTGAAAAAGTATTTAACAGATTAATCACCTCACTGAGATAACATAGCAAAGACATAAATAAAACATTCTTTAAATGTTTTGCTTGTTCTTCAACAGATTTCACATTTAATCTAATTTTAAGACATTAAGAAGTTTATAAATAATAGTCATAAACTTAATTTCACTGGGACTTTCTTAGAATAAACAGCATCTTAAACACATGACTGGATTGGTGTCGTACCCATGCACCCTTCATCGTCTAGGAAGATTTGAGATTTCAGGACTCGTCTCCTCTTCCTTATTTTCGTTCCAGGGAGACTCGGCTTTAGAAAACATGAAAACATGAAAATTAACCATCCAGTGTTAAATACAGAGAGAAAAGACTAATAGTGGAAAACAGGGATTTGATAAACAATCTTAAAAACCTACACGTGAATGTGAAACAGCCTCGACCTCCGGTTTAGGAGGTGGCGACATTTCTTCGGTTTCCATCGGCTGTGGAGAATCTGGAATGACTGGACACAGCAATAAAAGATTAGTTTCCTAAAATGTAACTTTAAAATACATTTTTTTTATTGCCCTTTTTCACAATTCTTTCTCTTTCAAGATCTTGAATAATCTGTCTTTACAATATAAATAAACTCATCAGTTTTCCTGTCAGGACCAATTTTCGACTTGAATTGTTCAATGACATTTTTTTTTAAATACCCAAGTACTTTATAGAAATAAGAAAGTTGAGATCTCACCGTCTTCATCGCTGCTGTCTGGTTCAGGTTTCTTGATCCTTCGCCTCTTTTTCTTCTCCATCTTTTCCTCCTCGCTGTCAGAATCCTCAATTCGCTTGGTTTTGCTTTAAAATAAATTAAAAGCCATTTTTGACCACGAAGAACAGATACTTTACATTTCTACATGAAAGACGTCTCCTAACGTCGTTTCTTTATTTTCATTATTTCAATTCATTATTCCACAGATTTACCTCAAGAAAATATAAACAAACACAAACCTCCTGGAGTCTTTCTTTACGTCTTTCTTCGCGTCTTTCTTCAGGTCTTTCTTTACGTCTTTCTTCACGTCTTTCTTTACGTCTTTCTTCACGTCTTTCGGTGGCGACTGTGAAGCAGCTTTTTGTTTTTCTTCAGGTTGTGAACTCTGAGGTCGCAGCTCGGCCCCACAGGTCGACTGAGCTGCTGCTTCTTCCTCCTTCACAGCTTTGTCTGGTTTCTCTGAAGAAAACATAAGACATCGAAAGAATGTCTTGTGAAACCTGAACCTCCATTAGGACTTGGGACTTAGAATAAGTGAATTAAAAAGTGGAGTAAAAAGCCAACATAGATTATATATGTGTACATCACTGTGAATATTACTCACTTGCCGTCTGACTCCCGAAGAAGTTTGACATTGGATTTGCTTTAGCAGCTGGTTTGCTTTTAGAGGCGACAACCTGAAATTTAAAACACAATTATAAACCTTGATTTAAATCCTTCTCCTCCTCCGGTTGATTCGTTTTTGGAGATATAAATATATTTACACCGAAGGAAACAAAGCCTTACCGCAGGAGCCTCTTCTTTCTCTTCCGACTTCACCTCTTTGTCCTGGTTCTTGGAAGTGGTTTTATTTGCAAACATTCCCATGATGCCCTTTGGCGGCTTGGTGGAGGCTTTTGAAGCCGGAGCAGCCTCTCCGTTCTGGGCAGGTCGTTTTGCCACCGGCTCTGGAGTGGGAGCACGTTGTATTTCTCTGGTCTGCTCCAGAGGAGACAGGGGCTGTGCACTGCTGCAGCTGATCGCACTGTATCTGCAAATCCAGAGAGAGGAAAGAGTCAACTACCTATCGGCACCAATCCCAAATGAGCTGGGCCACTAATTCACTGACTATCTCATCTTTGAGAGCTACTGACATTTTTAAAAACACACAATTCGTCAAACTATGTCCAGACTGTCCCTGCCTTTCAAGACACAACTTGATGAACGTACTTGCTGCAGTTCTGGAAGTTGTCCTTCACAGCATCGTAGTCCACACTGTACAGGGGGCCGCTGTCCTTCAGGAGAGCTTTCTGGACACTGTAGACATGGACACTGACGATCAGGCTCATCTTGGCTTTAACGTCTGTAGAAACAACAACAACAACAACAACAGGTTAGACACTTACCAGCCCCTGAATAACCGTAATGGAAACAGATATCCTGACTCATGCTCTCATGGTCTAAGTGCACAGGATCATAGTTACTCATCACACGTTTGCTGGGAATGGTCTCATTCTACTTTTCCCGCATCAGGACTAACAGCAGAAGAGTAAATACCAAACACAGCTGCAGGAAACCATCTCTACACACCTTCCAGTTTGTCCTCTCTGACAACGGACACCTTGTGGCTCTGCAAAACAAACACAGCATCAATAAAAACAATGGTTTATTATTTCCTGTAAAGATGAAAACAACGTGACTCACTGCTTGTCCTTTGTCCACGAACTTCCCCGACACGAGATAGGTGGCGTGGAGCTGAGCTGAACTCTCCTTCCTCTTGTGATCCAGGTAGTGGAAGAGCATTCTGAAGACAGAGAACATGTTGGATGTTAAAAATACATATAAATCTTAATCATCATATTTAGTTTTTATATCAACAGCCTTCAGGGGATGAGGAGGGACACTCACTGTTTTGCTGTGTTGACGTGAACTCCCAGTGTCAGACTGAGCCATTTATAGGTCACCTGGTGAACACAGAACTCTGATGAGCACATTATTAGGAACACCAGGAGGAAACACAAAGAGGTGAATATGTGACAGTGCAGATCTCTCCTTGTCAAACAGGGACGATGTGACCCGAGTGTCTGAAAAATCTGAGATTTAATACAAATTAATATCTATTATCGAGATGATTCTAGAGCCGAATTGCTCAAAACAAACATACGAATGTTATAAAGTTTGATTTTAAACCGTACCCACGCATAAATCGGTCTAAAAAGACAAGCAAACGTTAAATCGGGAGTTTAGTGAACGCAATTCAACAACAGCCCACATGCTGGTTGACGTCACGTCACGTCGGCTCCTGCTCACGCGCGTCTACGCGACGAAAGAAGAAGAAGAAGAATTCACTCACGATCTTGTTGTGGTCGTTGACATATTCGTCGATATTGTCTAAATACAGCTCGTCCATCTTTCCACCGTTGATGTGAAAAGAGTTCCCTGCACCGGTTTCACTGCGCGGGAAGTCTGTTTACTTCCTGTTACATGTCACGTGATTGTTCCCTGTTTCCGGTGTGGAAAGCCTCGCCCTCTACAGGTCACCATGGGGAACAGCAGTTGTTTAAATTACTTAGTAATATTAATTATAATATTAGAATAGTATTAATGAGATGTACAGTGTTGAAATGCAACTAAATATATTTATTTCATTTATAAATGTCAACATATCAGTGTTTTCTTTATGAAATCTGCTATAAAAATACAGTTAGATTGATTGATTGATTTATTGATTGATCGATATTACATTTTTGAAGCACATTTAATAATTTCATTGTTACTTTATGTTTTATGTCTCTGAGCTGTGAAAATATCTGTCAAATACAAACTGGCTCTGTTTAATCAAAACTAAAGACTGTGAGTCAATCCACAGGAAATAAGGATTATTTAATGGTACAACTTATTATCACTATTTTGATTGTCTTTTTAAATAGAGAAACTAACTGGCCAGGAAATGGGAATATGCACTTCAGTTATAAATGGAGAGGGTCATCTAGCAGTAGCAATTATTACTGCAGCAAAACAAAGTCTATATGAGTTTTAAAATGTTAATGAGCAGTTCTGGAAGGACGATGTGGATTTATTAAACGTCAGTGGCCTCATCGTCAACTGTAGCTTTTTCCACACGAAGCCAACTTCCTCCCAGAGTCTCGTCACCGTTTGTCTGCATCAGGTCAAGATCATCACAACTGGAAATGGGACGAGTGGACGTGTTCACCCATCAGGAGTCAGTGAGGGAGAATCTGGGGTTTGGAAATAAGTGTGAGATGATGGAGCAGAATGAAAGCTGCTGTCCTTTCAACCTCAACGTGTCGGTAATCACTCAGAGGTGAATTCACCCCGTCCACCTCGGGGGGGCTCTATGTGCAATTTGTGGCTGAAGCAATAATGGAAAATCAACCGTTTGTTCCAGTGAATCAAAAAGTAAGCTAGTCAACTTCTCATAGTTTTATCGACGGAGATCTGGCAACATGATCCATCTCCCACCGATTTAAAATCTTAAAGCCTCGTTTAAGAAGCTGCAGATAAACACCGTGCAACAGTTTTCTCCTTTTGCAAATCAGAACCAAATCCCATTGAAGCAAAGGCCAAGGTAACATTTTACTCTTCAAGCAAAAGTATTTCTCTCAGAAATGAATCAGATTTGAAGTCTGATCTGGGTTGAACCTTGATAATAAGTTATTTTATAGCTCATATCATAAGAGGGCAAATGCAAAGTATCTTTTTATGTTTCCCCCGCTGTTCCCTGGCCTCTGATATCACAGTTTGATTCCCCTGCTGCACCAGATCCACACAGAGATATGGGCTTTTAGGGAAATGCATAAGGAGCGTGTCAGATATCTCTCTGCAGACGCGTTCCAGGGACCTCAGCGCTCCGCCAGGCTTCAGGATTGCCTCTGCTGAAAACTCTGATTAGTTTTTAAGATTTCAAAAGCTCCAAATGCCAGCTGCTCCGAGGGGCAGTTATCTGCTTAGAGCCAGAGCTGCCGACCTCCTCAGCCGTGTGGCGGCAGGCCCGCCGCCCATCACGGCACTCAGGGAACCGGACATGTGTGAAATAACATAGAGATCAGATACAGAACCACAGCAGACGAGTGACGTGTGGTGCAGCCTCCTGCAGACGCTCAGACTCTCTCATGTCAGCGACCACACGTTGACATGTCTCAGACCACAGACCAGCACAGCTGATGAGATTCTCTCCTTCTGGTAAACACAAGCTGAGAGGATTGTTGTGCTAGAACATGATGTTAGATCTGAGTTGGAATCGTCTTCTCTGCAGGTTGGGAGACACAGAAACAGATTCAAGTCTCCTTTAATACAGCAGGATGTTCATGATCCTATTTAGAGTTAAATTGTAAAAAAAGCACAATATGAGTGTGGTTTCTATTAGATTGACAGCAAGTACTGACCAATGGGAGCAGGTGTAGGTGGGCGTGCAGCATCCACCCGCTCTCAGAGAGGCTCCACCCCCTGCTCCTCCAAATATGGTTACCTGTGGTTTCAAAAAAGACAAGATGGCCCTGACCACGATTTAGAGGCTTTAATACGGCAAATAACAAACCAGTGGGTGACATCACGATGGGTCGACACTGGGACCAGTTAGTTTAGAACATAGGAAGAAAGCTCCGGTTACACAGGGAATACATTTCTCTATAACACGTGAATAAAGTTGTTTGCTTCTAAAATCATGTCCCTGTCATCAACAACCTTAGAAATGATCATTCCAGTAAACTCTGGTCTCTCCCAGTCTGATCCAGTGACCTTGCAACCATCAGCCTCATTTACAAACCACTTGCCTTCCTCCAATCTGAATAAAATCAGCCCGGATGTCACCGACTCAACTCTTCATATGATGAGAAAATTCTTCTATTAGCATTGAAATTACACGGTAGCTTTCAGCTCTCCTCCAGGGAGAGGCTGCGGCGGCCGCGCCCCAGGCCCAGTGTCAGGCTCCATCAGGGGGGACAGTCATTAGCCGCTTCCCCCCCCGAGGAGCTTTTCCCCCTCAGCATCCGTTCCACTTCAGCCTCAGCCCTTTGTGGCTCCCCCTGATAAGGCCGAGCTAATATCTACTGAGTCCGTGGCTGCACGGGAGATGATAAACACAGGCTGAGCTGCCGGCCACTCCATCAGCACAATAGCAGCCGGATTCTCTCCCCCGGGCTGTTGTTATGTACAATAGAGACGAGTGTATGCACGGCTGAGAACCTGCAGGCGCCTGAAACAAAACACGAGACAGTGAAAAGGTGACAGATTGACTTACTGGTCACAATGGCTGTGGCATAAATACAACGTGATGGTTTCCAACCCCGGCTGCAGCCACGGTCCAGCCTGAACAAATGTCCTCGGCCAAGATAATAAATCTGTGTTTTCAGATTATTCATCCTCCTGAACAACAAGAGCTGAAAATCAAATAGCCACAGAAATACCTGTGGAGTGAATCTGTCACCGAGTCACAGAATGAAGCTGGGATTATAAATCAAGAGACAGGTTTCTGCTTCTTGATTTTTCAGAGAGGAAATACATCCGTCCTGCACATGAAGAAACACTTAATATTGTCTTTTATGTTTTTAAAGCTTTGTTTGTAGCTGTTAATATCTGCTCCAACAAATCTTTGTTATTTCAGTTTTAAGTTTAAGTTTTTGGGATTTAAAACCTGAAGCGTTGAGAAATATTAAAGATTCCTGAAGCGACAAAACATGGATCAGAATCCGATGCAGGGATTTGTGAGAAGATGTGGTTGCACTCACGTCCTCCTGTTATCACCACACATCTGTCTGCAAACTGCTCCACTTATGTGTGTGATTCATACATTCAAACAAAAAACCCATAAGCATTTTAACAACAACGTTTACCAAGAAGATTGAATTTTGTGTTTTCTTTCCAAATAGCCGATCCACTTTAAGAACAATAATAATTTAAAATGTGCTCAGACTCACACCCACGTTTTCATTTTAGCACCAAACTACTCGGCCGACATGACGGATTTAAAAACCACCGAGGCGATGAGGCTGGAGCTTTGTGTTTGTGTTTTAAACTGGATCACTGATGATTTCTGTTTTCTTACAAAGAGCGGAAACGTTTATTTTAAATCTTGTGTTTTCCAATGAGTTTTTAAGTATAATAAACAATGTGCTGCCAGTAAACATTTAACATGTTGTTAAGTTTAGGAGAAGAAAAACACGTTTGAATCATATCAGTTGTTTTTAAGTTCACACATGTGATCAACATCCTTTTTAAATACATTAGAAACACGTCTGATCAGCAGTTGGTGATTGTGGTGATTCTAAACTGAATTTAAAAATGATAATCACCCATTTCTCTCGTCTTCCTCCTGTCGAACCCACAAGTGGAGGAAGATGTCTGCCCCCCCCCACCCCGAGCCGGCTCCTGTTCATTTCTTCTAATATCAAGTTTCCCTCTCTCTCCTCTGCTCTCACTCTCCCTGTGATGAATGCAAAGTCAGATAAGTTGTCGTCTGGTTCTGTACAAACAAAACTAAATTGAAATGAGGTGATTTTCATGTTCGTGGAGAAATGACTGATTCCCACGATGATTGGTGCTAAAGAGGCAGATTTCTATTTTGTATTTTCCTCTTTTACATCTCGTCTCTCCAACCATGAATCACACAAACTCATCCTGAATGTAATATCTTTTTTTTTTTCAGTAATGAATCAAATCATCTGTCCGCTCGTCTGTGATGTTTCCACATTTATATCGATTTAATTAAGCAGGAGCACGTAGAAGACATCCTCAGAGAGAAAAAACGTAATGTGAACGGTTCATCTTGGTGTGCACAGACACACACAGACACACACACACACACACACACACACACACACACAAACAAACACACACACACACACACACACACACACACACACACACACTCACTCATCCAGGAGCCTCGTCAAATGAAAACTGGGACTGTCTGATGCTTGGATCCGTCTGCACACGGCTCAACTTGGCTACAACTATTTTACATTTAAAAATGGTGCAAAGGATCATGGGAGATCACACATATCTACCCAGTCTTCTCTGGACTCTGTTTTCACACATGTAATGAAGTCCGGGCTTTTTCCCCGAGGGCCTGTATGTGACCTGCATATGAACAGGATCTGTAGGAAACAACACTTATAAAATAAATATCATCTCTTTGTGGTTTAATTTCTCCGTGTTTACAAAACACCAACCATCCGGAAAAGAAGAGCTTGTTACTCATCAACTTGAAATCAGGCAACATTTATAAAAAACGCCCCTAATAATAAGGGGATATAATTAGCATACAGCGAGAATACTGATAATTGACATGAACAATAGAATTTAAACACACAGTAAGTTAGCTGCCATCAGATCAGATTATTTGAATCCTGCAGGAACCAGAGCGACGTCTCTGCACTGAGCTGCTGCCACTGGTCTGCAGGATGCTCTATAAATAATTTGAAATTACAACCA